>NC_068937.1:125883428-126107681 GCF_016801865.2 Culex pipiens pallens
ACCGTCGAGGACGACGACGTTGTCGTTTCCTTTCCGATGACTTGCTAACTTTGCTAAACTAATCTTGATCTAGCTGCTGGAACGGGGTTTTAGCATGTGTGAAGATGCTACCGTCTTGGAGCTTTGTTTGAAATTAGATTAGAGCGAGAACCAATTTTGAGAGCCAAAGTTCGATATTCAATGGGGTCGCCAAGGTGGTTAGCAAGGGGGAGGTAAGTACAGGCAATTTATTAACATTCCAACGCCCAAGGCTCCAAAAAAGTTGGAACGGTAACTTCAACTCAACGGATCTCGGGCATAACTCAACCAATCAAGATGATTCTTCTTTCCAGTGATTTGTTAGGATGTCTAGATGATTCTAGAACTTTGCAGAACTTAATTTGATCAAATCTGTAATTTTTGCGATTAAAAACATCGTTCCAACTTTTTTTTTCGCGTACAAAAAAAAATTCGCCAAAAATTCCGCGGAGGCAGTCGTTTTTGAAAAAAGGTGGAACGATTTTTTCGGTCGCAGAAATTACAGATTTGATCAAATTAAGTTCTGCAAAGTTCTAGGATCATCTAGACATTCTTACAAATTACTGGGAACAAGAATCGTCCCGATTGGTTGAGCAATCCCCGAGAACCAGCGAGTTGAAGTTACCGTTCCAACTTTTTTGGGAGGCTTGGGCGTCCGTGTAAGTTGGACATGCGTTGGGCGTTCCAGTGTTAAATGGACCTGCTAATTTAATGGAATGTGATGAAAGATGGAAATATTATTACTGCTGTATTTGGATTAAATTTAGCATTCTGCAGCCGGAAAAATATTTCGATAGAGATCCAAATCAAAATATGAAATAATTGAGAAATTAGTTATTTCTAGTAAGCGTGTAATTGCTTGTTGTCTTACTTATTTAATACACACTGATTTTTGGCTGGTTAAATTTGAGTTATTATTGTCTGTTGTCTGATCCACTCTTTGATAGAATAATTCTAGATTTTTTTTTTTTGAAAAGGTTCTATAAGCTATTGTCTTTCATATGTTTATAGGACCATATAAAACAGTCGAGAATTATAGAATGTATGCATCTTGCCGGTATTGTTGCGTGAAATTCAAAGCTTACATTGCAAAAGGTGAGCATCTGTCAAAACTCTACCAACTGCTTAGAGTTCACGCAAAATTTTCCCGTTATTGTATGCAATTCGCGAATAAGCAATAGCATCAAAAGCCATCGAGGCAAATTGCTCGTTATTGTAAAGTGATCAATATCAACGATAAATCTTGTCATCCTTTCGCTTTCGAAGCTTTCCCACTCGCAAAAAAGGGTTATTTCATTTCCCTGGAAGCGAACAAAAACAAATCGCTTCTTCCCATACGAGCACAACCAAAATTGACAAACGACATCAATAAAAACACGAGTGGTTCGCGAGAGTTCCAAAAGAAAAACAATTTTCCTGCACTCACACACACAAATTGGCCAGCGGCAGCGGCACACCACCAGGGCTGGAATGCAATGATACACCAATCAATCACTAATCGATTATTAGCTGCAATGTATCACTTGCGAGTGCCAGCCATGTGGTGGGTATGATTTGGATTTGATTTTCTCACGCCTTCACACCACCATTTCACCATATTGCATGCGGGCGATTTGAAGCATAGACTATCAGATTTGAAAGTATTTCGGAAAGAAGGTTGAAGATTTTGCCTCTTTTTTGGGCAGTCTCTCACGAGCGTGTAACTGTCATTTTACACTCTCATTTTAGAACACTTATTTCTGAGTTATTTTAAAATCAGATTGCGCCAAACCAAACATAATCACGAATGAGATTTGGAAGCTTACTTTGCACTCATTTCTGAGTGAATTCCAACTAAGTGAAAATCACTATGACTTGAGTAAAATTCACCTCAAGCTTATCAAAAATTACTTTAAGTTCATCACAATCAAGTCTGGTACTCTGTGACTAAACGTTCAATTTGACACGTGATGCCAGGTTGGTTGGAACTTTCCAAAATTGGCCACCTTTTGGAAGGGGTCTTCGTCGAACGCAATGTAACGTCGAGTGTTTCGAACCCGATAAACGTGTATAAATCAATAAACACAAAACATAACATGTCAGCCTGAAGAGAATTTTGAGGTTAGGATAGGAGGTTGAAAATTCGAGTTGGATTGTGATATTCGTGGAAATATTTTGATTGATTTTAGTTGCAGAATGTTAATCTAGAACCACGAGCTTACACGTTCTTGGAGGATTACTTAGTATATGTTTCATTTGCATGCTTTTGCTGCAAAAGACTCACTTGTTCAATTATTGTACGATCAGTTCCTAGCTGGACTCGGTCACAGGAAACGACCGGCGACTCAGTGACCGACGAAATAGGCGGCGGGTCAGATGCGGGCATAAAAATGTCAAAATCTCTTCCCCCCTCACTTCGTCTCACCATCCAGCTGCAGCTTTGTTGACAAACAAACGGAGCACGCGGTCGCATGATGGCGGCATCGAGCCAGAATTAGGGGTGATCATGTGATTAAAAATGAAAGTTTTTTCAAGAAAAATAATATTTTTCCGACCGAATAAAAAAATTGCGAGCATGTTCAAACAATTATTCCTGATGTCGGAGAAGTGATAAAAAAGCAAAATTATAATCCATAATTTTTCTATAAATTGATTTTTTTCACTCCAACTGGGAACCCCTAGGTCTATCCACGACTGTTTCCAATGACCGTGAGAAGATGCCAGAAAATCCAGCTACGAGCTAAATCCACAATATTGATCAAAGTAAAGATGGATACAAGGGAATGGCAAGCAAGGGGTAGGACAGAGAGTAATATTGAGAAAGTTTGAATAATTTTGAGTAACATTGAGCCACTCAAAGTTTTTCAATCCTCCCAAACGACGTAACGAATTTTGACACTGACATTTGGCACCAGAGAGAGACGACCGAGACGACTGACTTTGACAGACACAAAACCAACCCCAAAAATGAAAAAATCTGGTTCCGGTCAAGAGGCTGGAAACTCTTAGAACTTTTCCTAAGTATATTAATAAGTATACTTAAATAATGTTATTATACTAACGCTCTTCCACCCTAACATGAATCATCCTGAGAAAAACGTCGTTGTGACGTCTAGAAATGTCAGAACTTTTTTTTGCACGGTCGGAAACGGCAACGGTCCTCCACCGTCGGGGGGAAATCGCGAGGACTGTGGTCATGACGCGGGCAGAAAGCGATCAAGGTCGAAGAAAACAAGCGGGACTTTGAGCGAAAGGGAGGAGAGCGCTGCTGGAGGTGGTACATAGAGGTAAAACCGGCGGTAAGTGCTTTGGAGGCTTTGGAAAAGGAATCGCTTTCGCTGTAGGCAATGTTGGCGAAAAAAGGCCGGTGTTTGTGACGAAGGATGGGCAACGAAAGCGCAGAAGAAAGGGCAGGAGAAAGTGGCCGCCGAAATCCCAGCTGTGCGACAATCATCCTCCATTTTGGTCCTCTCGCATGCTTCCGGCTTGGTCTCAAATCCGCCGCCACCAACTTCGGCAAATCGAACAATTCACTGTTGCTTTGTTTTAGGCCGGACGGTTGGTTCCGGTTTTATTCTTAGCAGCAATTTAAGGCGTCTGCGGAGCAGGAAGGTCAAAGGACAAGGACAACTGGTCTGGGCCCGTGTGAAAAAAGCATCATCCACCAGCATAGGCAGCACCCGCTCTTTCAATACTCATCCTACGGCAGACTGATCCTACCCAAGGCTGATATCATGGATCCTACCCCTTGCAGGACCAGATCCGTATAAAAATACGGCATCTCCCACACGCCGGAATCGAAACAAAAAGTTGTGTTTTGCGCCGAGCAGCTGCGGATCGTCATCCGGAGGAGTAGGATCTGAAGATGTGTAGGGTGCTGGTGGACATGGTAGAGATCAAGTTCCCCGGACTGTCCCGCGACTACCACAAGCTCGTGAAACCGACATTAAAAAAATAAGCAAAAGCAGAAATAAACACTTTTTTTTATTAGTTTTGTCTGGCTCCTTCGACAATAGCTGATTACTCGCAAGTACCCGAAGGACATGACCGGATCGACTTCTGGTTCACTCAAGGGAACTGTCCTCGCGGTCGCTAGTATCGAATGTTGTTTGATGGCCTTTTCCGCTACCACAGAGGCTTGGGTGGGACCAGGAAGACGATAGTGTCATCATCAGACTTGATGGACTTTCGATAATCCTCGGTGGACTTGCCGGAACGACGAAAGACCTTCTCCTTGATCCCGCTGAACTCGCAAGCAATGTGAGCGGTGTGGCATTCCAGCACTGGGTTGTATCCGTTGGAGATCTGACCGGAGTGGTTCAGCACCCAAGCAACACACTTTGTCAGATAAACGTATTTCCTAACTGGTTGTATAACCAATCCGCCTCGTTACCACAACTTGTTCTACAACTCCTGTGAACTGGAAAAAGCGCACTTTTTTTTGTTGTATAACTTGCCAGAAAAAGATGCAAGTTATCAGAGTTAGTTGTACAAATGTATTTGACAACACTGTGCCATCTAACAAGAGATTCAACGAAAAAAGGGGGCGTGGTTTACGGGTTTACGGCTGTGCTGTCAAATAAAAAGCGCACACTGGAAAGGAAAGTTAGATTGAAAACAGCTATCTAACCGTCGACTAACTTACATGTAAACAAACGTTTCTTATTAGAATTTCAATCAACGACGAAGCTAATAAAAAAGTACGCTTGTTTCTGCAAGATTCATTTAAAATAATTCGAAATTGAATTTAAAAAAAGAAAAACAATCATGGCGCGCATGTGATTAGTGTGAAATTCCCTGCATGGCGAACTTTTAGATTTTCCTTTTTTGATGAACTTCCTCTGTCCCAAGATTCGATCCGATGACTTCGACGATTTGTTGTTATCTCCACGGCAGGTCCCGGCGCGCTTCCACATCTCTCCACGAGGCTTCATAGTAAACAAGCTGGCCCAAGTGTCAATAAGAAGGCTGCTGTCTGTTTGGTTAGCTAAAGAACTTAACTCCAACGAAGGCTGTCATTGGAATTGAAGTTATATAAGTTTGTTTCAAATCAGTTTTTATAACTCCACTATATAACTTTGTTATAACAAACCGTTTCAACTGTCATTTCGATTACCGTACCACGGAGTAATATTGAAAATCGGTATGATTTTGATTTGTTGTTTTCTCTATCATAAACTCTATTAGCTGATAATTTTTGTAGCTTTTACCAGCGATATGTTCACAAATGAATCGGTCAACAATCATAATTATTGCAATCTTCAATACATAAACATTTTTGAAACTCTAAATTCCTCATGTACAAATTTACACCACCTAACAACACGCAATGTCAAGTTGAATATGTATGTTGAGCATCAGTTATATAATCTATTCTCCGATAACATTTGTGTAACAAAGTGAGAAAACCTAAGGTTATTTATAGAATGGTTGGCCACGCCCATTTTTTAGAAGATGCCGTCACATGACAATGTTAGATAAGCAGTGAAACAAACAGTGCAATATTGTTTTTATTCAACAAACTGTTTTCGAGTAAAATTTTGCAGATGAGTGAACAGCATCTTGGCATATCAGCACTTTGACGTTCAATTACAGCTCATAAAAAGTGTTTTCAAGTGAAATAAAGGGATAAATAGCCCAATAGGAAGTGAGCAAGCAAGTTTCTATCAAAATTGTTCCAAAATAAATTGTTTAAATAGTGAAAATTAGCGAATTGGATGGAGTTAGGAGCGAGTGCATATTCCCTATGTTGTGTGTTAAAGTTGGAAAAGAGTGAAGTTGACTGTGTTTTAACACTTGTGTGGCACAAATCTCAAGAGTTACATAAGTCAGTTATACAAGTAGTGAAACAAACTGTTATTTAACTAACGTTGAAATTTTTTCTCGTATGTTGATCAAAAACAGTTGTCTAACTTTTATTCAACAGACGACAAGTTATGAGTGCTACTTGGGCATGATGACCTGGGCGGTGATTTTTTGAGTCCGGGCACGGCCTCCGGCTTCTTGGTGCATTTCGACGGACTTTGATTGAAATCCGGAACAGACCATTCCACAGCAAATAAAATGGCCAATTTTGGGAAGTTGAGCAGTATCTTGCCGTGAAACTCGCTCGCCTGCCTCGCCTGTCAAAATATGTATATTCAAAAATTCCGTAACCTATTGGAAAATCGTTCAAGAGGGATATTGAGTAACTTTGAGTCACATTGAGTAACTTTGAGAAAATGAGTCACTCAGTTTCTCACTGTCTTACCCCTTGATGGCAAGTAAAACCACATTTGACTTATCTAATCTAATCTAATCTAATCAGATCCTAGCGCAGCCAATCTTTCGAGAGATCCTGGAGAGTGCCTTAGGATAGATTACGCCTAGCACTCTTCTTGTCATTTATTACCAATTGTAGTGCGCCATTGCATTAGAATGCATTGAAACATCACAAGCGTTAAAGCGGCCAGGCCTACTGCGTAAAGCCGTATCGCAGATACATGATTCGTTGAAGTGGGTTGAGTTTGAGCACGGAAAAAAATGCCAAAAAGTTTGGTTATGTTCTGCTTGCAAAAGTCAATTGACCAAAGGAAAGCGATTTGTTTACATTTTGTCGACTTCGCCAGCAAACGTCAAACGATACATTTTTTTGTTTATTCTGAAAATGATCCGGCAACACATTTCTATTGATTGACGTTTGCTAGGGGTGCCCATAAATTGAGGTTATGACATTGCTTAAATACAACAATTAGCTGTAAAAAAACACTCTCACAAAATTTTGCTATTTTTATCACTTTCAATGCATAAGCTTCGCAACCAAAAAAAAGTAAAACGGCCATATTCGAAAGCCCAAATTATGGCTGTCAGAAGCTGCTTAGAAATGATGGCCGCCGATCCGGACCGTATGATTAGCTAAACGAAAAAAGAGAGAAAAAATAACATAAAAAGAACCCGGCCGCACACAAGCAAACCAAAGCCATCATCATCATCATGGTCGTCGTCGTCGTCATTCCGCACGCAACATCAACGAAAAAAAAGTAACGCAAGCTGCAATGAAAGAAATCCGGCGAATAGAGAACGCAAAGAAGGAAATAGTAATGGATTTCTGTGAATAATGGCCGAACAACCAGAAGAGGAAAAAAAAGAAGCAAGCGAGCGGTCAAATCCGAACTGAGAGGGGGAGGCCAAGAGGGAGAGGGACGAAACCAAAGTCTGAAAAAATAAATATATGAACGAGAATGAAACGAAAGGACAACACCAACAACAACAGCTTAAAAACGATTCAACAGCCAAAAGAGTGAATGAGTGACTGCCGGCCGACTCGAAGAAACCAAATAAGCGTGTACGTACACGAAAATAAAAGGCAGAAGCACTCCGAACACACACACACACACACACGGTCTGTGTGTGTGTGTGTTTGCAGGAGCAGAACGAAACGTCAAAGGGGAGAACGGAAAGAGCGGGAGAGCGCGAGACGGGAGGAAGAAGGAGGTCAACGAACCTGTCTCAATTTTTATTTTGTTAGGTTAGGTTCGGGTTTCACGTCGTCGTCTTTCGTCTTTCGTCTTTCGTACGTCTTCTTGTTGACACTCGGCACGTCTGCTGGCGGGTCCGCAATTGTTGGCGGTGACGGTTCGTTTGGCTGGGAAAGGATCTTGTTTCGTTTAATTCATTTTTCAAAAGAAAATTTAACGAAAAGAAAATCTATTAAAAGCGTCAAACTGACAAAATCCCTTGCAGCAAAAACACAAAAAATCTTCTATTCGAGCAACGTTTCATTAACGTGCAACGAAAAAAATCGTAAACATAACCTCCATTTCTAATTCATTTTGTTTACGCCGGTGTGACCTGGCAACCATTAATTATGGCGTTGCCAGTCGCCTGCAGGAGAAACAGGATAGAGCATGTGACAGAAGTCAAACGGTGGGTAGCGCACCCTATTAATATAGGGTAGTCCGACCGACAGCAGGGCAGGGTGTTGGAGCTCATTAGAGCCTGTCTTCGGTTGGAAAATTTTAATGAATAATTATGGCGCTCGCGAGTGAGAACTAAAATTGGATGAATTTGATAATTGGAAGGACTTTTCTTTGAAAATTTTATTTTTCCAGAATGAATGGATATGCGAAGGGGCTCATGGTTTGAATGAAACTGTAACATTCTTCATTTTAATTGTGTGACTCTTTCTCAGTCACGAAATATCCTAGCAGGGCTGGTTCTGCCAGAATCCTACTAGAACGGTGAAACATTTCTGCTAGAATGGCGCAAAATAAAGTAAAGAGAACGAATCTCCTAATTCAGACAAGCGTGAGTCGGAGTCGGAGTTACTCTAACACCTTTATATAAAAGTTGTTGTAGAAGTTGGGGTTGGAGTTTAATGAACTGGAGTAGGAAAAAGAGATGATAAATTTCCAAAAGCAGTAGTTGAGCAAGTAGTTGAGTCGTTTTCAACTACGCTACCCGACTCCGTAGCCCTGGTTCTGCTAACCAACTCAACAAGTATAAAATGGGTAAATGATTGGAAGTTTCCGAAAAAAACTTCCATCTCTTGAACTGATGCTGCTCATCACTTCACACCGGAAGCTCACCAAAGAGCCACTTCCCGGTAAATGACTGCATTCACAGCTAAACTTCTCTACTTTTGATGGTTTCCAGAAAACCAACCAAAAAAATCTTCTAGCCCCACTGCCGGATCAACATTTGACCTAACCTCAATGGTGGCGGCGGCCCAAAAAAAAAAATTCCCACAAAAAGTTTCGCGCGTGAAAAGAGGCGGATTATCGCATCAAAGGAAACAACGACGCTCCATCCTCGTCCGGGCTGGTCGTCCTCGTCAATCCTGGCAGGCCATGGACTCCGAATTGCATTCTGCTGCACCATCATGCACCACCAATCGCAGTAGCCACGGTGCAGTTTTTGGACGATGGCAAAAAACGGGTCCTGGGCAGGGCTGGATTGAGGAACAGTGTTTTGGGATATGTTTGAGAAATTCGCGTTTTGGAATGACGTTTACTTTGACGTGTGGAGTGTTAGTTTAACGTTTCACACGTTGATCAAAATCAAGCTAAATTAACTTAAAATTTTGGATCGACCCTGACGTTGTCCAAAACTTCCCCGAAAAAAAGCGTTGATTCAGCAATTCTGTTGGTAGATTCGACTTTCCCCGGTGTGGTTGTGGTCCTTTGCAGGATTCCGGAGGCCCCTGCGGTGTAAATCTCCAGATACGATGCCGTTGATAGTGTCACCCGGCTTGACGGCTCAACACGTGGTAAAGCAAACAACAACAAAAAAACAGCTTCTGCAAAGTGGAAGCGAAAATTAACTTAAAAACCTCATGAATGCTGACAAGCCTGCTGCGGTAAACGTCAGTGCGCGCCGGAAGTTACCGACGTCGTTCGCTGCAGGGTTACTTGGATTGTTTTTTTTTCGTTGTCGACGGAAGCCGAAAAGCCATGAACCTTGGCGGATTGCAGCAGGATTTGGTGGTTTCGGTGCCGCCATGGCGATGCAAATAATTAGTTGATGTAAACCAGGTGTCAAACTAGGAACTAATTACGTCAACTTTTTTTTCATCTGGAAATTCCCCGAATGCATAACTCCCGGAATCTCATTAAAACAGCTCAAAATGCGTAGCTAATTTTTTGTCACAACAACGCAAAAACAACACTAGCTGTCACGCGTCCTGCGCAAAAAATAGTTTCACAAACGCTACACGCTTAATGTGAGTTGGGCACAAAAAAACGGTGACGTTCCACACCTTGCATAACAGATCAACTGGGGGAGTGAGTGAAAAGAGAGCGCAAAAACGGGGAAAATAGATAAAAATTTGCTATGTTGTAACCAATCGGAACAGGAAGCAGGATGGTTGAAGGCCCGGTTGATGGTATTCGAGAAAAAAAGACGCACACACACGTGGTTGCATTCTGCTGCCAGTTTCTCTGGATTTTTTTGCGCAACAGTGAGATATCTGGTTCGGTTCAGGCCAAACCTCTCCTATTCACTACCGAGAACGATTCGCATAAACATTGCAGGAGTGAAACAAAAAAAAACTTTTTATTCCTCGATGTCATTTTTTCCCAGTTTTCCGAACAACTGGAGAGGAGTGAAATGAAAACATTGTCACCGGGCCGAGACGATAAATATTTACGCTGCCCATCGAAGCGCCACGTTCCGATAGTTTCAAAACTCTCTCTCTCTTTTTTGTTGCTGTTTGACAAGTCAAAACTTTTTGCAACACTGTCTGCTGTGTTTGTGGGCGTGAGCATCAAATAGTAGTGTCACTTGCACGTTTGACATTTGCGTTCGACACCCACACGCGTGTGTGACCCAGTTGAGGTGACGAGTTTTGGAGCTGTCAAAGTTAGCAGTGGCTGACATTCGGGCTGTCAAACTCAAGGTAGGTTGAGCAGCAGTTCATCGGGGATCACTACGTCCAGTAAGTACGCTGTCAATGTCAACAAATCTGTCAACTCTGTCAATCAACTGGCACCGAACGAAACCATCCCTGTTTGTGATGATTTCCTTCGCTCTGCTAAAATGTTAATTCTTTGTTAGGAAATGACACATTAGCAGGTAAAGACTGTGTTTAGGGCTGGGTCACCGACTCATGAATATTCCAATCTGAAGCAGATCGCCTCCCTAATGATCGCGCTGGCATTTCAGATGGAACCTGCTTAAATTAAGCCCCGGCATCCGGAGGTATCATTTGAAGTGCGTTCACCGCGCGGGATCGATCCAAAGGAGGTGATCTTCTTCAGTGGCATCCGTGCGCGCCGGCAAAAAGTGGTAATGGCTTAAATTAAGAGCTCCTTAGGGGCTACAAGAACCTGCCCGGGCGAGGTTGATCATTTTGCCATAATTGTCGTCAAAAGCAACGGAATCGACTAAAACATAGCCCCTCGTCGTCGTCGTCGTCTTCTGCGTTCATCGGTCCTAATTAGGCTATGGCGAGGGTCTCCAGCTCTCCAGTAGGCACAAAAAGTAGTAATTTCCCTCCTCCCCGTTGGCCCTGCCCCTGCCCCCACCGCGATAGTGCCAATCGCTTCTGCCAATTATTTTTAAGTGTAAGTGCCTTTAATAGCTGCTCCTAGAACCCGAAGCAGAAGCTGTGGCGCGCCGGAGCTCCTAGAGCGGAGTTTGGCCAGGGAGTCTGAATTAAGGAAGGTAGCATTTTTCAGCGTTCGGCGCGCGACCATTTTCAGCAGCGGCAGCGGGCAAGTAGAGACAAGAAGTGGTTCGTCAAGTTCAGGTTTTGCTCCCGGAGGGAGCCTGCTGCCTCTCTCCGCAACTTGTTGGATTTGGTCTAGACCCTGAACCTGTTGGTAGCAGCAGTCGCAGCATAAATTACAATGCAAAAATGCTCCAAACTATTTATTAAAATAAAAATGGTACACGTGTTCGACGCACAGGGAGTTGTGCGCCGGCGGCCATTCGCGGTATGCTCGATAACGGAGAAGGGACTGATCTACGCGTAATTTCCATTCATGCTAGAGTCGAAGAGAGACGATGTCGAAGCTACCGTTTTTTCCAATCAGGATTCTGGAGGTAGAATGCGCAGAAGGATCCACAAATGTACACGCAAACGTAAAAAAGGGTAAAATATGAGTTGAAAGTGCTTTTGTTGCATGGACTTTATCATACACGCGCGTTCAAAATCATTCAGTCTCCGTCAAAACCGAACCTACTCAGAATTGAGTAATCTGTGCATCTGTCAGATTTGAGTAATTATCAGAATTGAAGGAAGAGGGAATCTCACCCAGATCTGAGTGAAATTTACTCAAATTAGACAAATAACTCATTTACTCATTTCTGAGTAGGTTTGGTTTTGACAATGACTTCAGAATCACTCAGTCACAAAAAATAAGACAAAATTTCAGTTTAAGCTGCTTTTGCTGCATGGTCAACGAAACGTCAAGCTGACAGCTACAATCTAGTTACAGGAAGCGTTCGCGCCCAAGGCTGTATATCAAAGGTACTCGTCATCTTGCTTTGCATTAGTGTGAGTGCATGACTCCGTGCCACTAAAACCAAAACAATAACAAAAGAACAAAGGACCGTACCAGGAAAACCAAAACATAAACAATGTCAATTTCAGTGGAGTGAGAGAGTCAGAGATAGCGATTTTGACAACCGCACTACTACACACTCAATCGCGAGTACCTTAGGTAGAAAGCCATGGTTCGCGCCACAACCAACTAGATTGAGCTCATCTCCTGCTGCTCCAAATACACCTGATGCTCTGAAATCGGCAGGTCGTGGATGCTGCTGCCGTGATACACGCGAAATAAAGAAAAAAACATGTTGATGAATTATTATAATTTAGCTGGAACCCGTAGAGAGGAAACGAGTGTCCATTTCTTGTAACTTCGAACCCATTTTGTTTGATCTTGGTAGCGTTTTTTTTGCTTCACTTCATCGTCGTCTTTATCTCCGCTGGAAGATTCGTCGGGAGCTGCACCGTCTGAAGAAACGCTCCGGACGGAAGCTGCCATTTCAGAAAAAGGGGCAAAAAGATAATTATTCCCGTCCTTCAACCGGTCTATTGAACGTGCCTTAATTTAGTTTAGCGAATTGCGAAACGCTAGGGCTAGTAGAAGAGTCCAAGTTGCAACTTTTTTTTGCAACACGAATTTCTGCGAAAAACCCCAGAACGTAATAACAATAATGACGTGCCGCAAAACCCGTTTCGCCATCCGTCGGTACGTGCAGGTGATCCCGAAAGTGTCTTCCAGCAGCATCTTAAAGAAGTCACTCGCTTTAAACCGGTCAGTTCAGCAGTGTGCAGAGCAGCAGGCCATGAGACATTAGACGTGCTGGTGACCTTTCCGGTGCAAGTTCAGCTTCCTCAGGCGCAGCAGATGACACACATCGTTTGCTGGCAGTAGGCACTGCTGTTGTTGTCGATGCGGCACGAGGTGAAGAAGCCAACGGCAGGGAGAGTGTTGTTATCTAGCCGGCGTCAACAGACGGCACAGGTGCCCGACGTAACTGCTCCGGTGCATATAAATACACTCGCCAGTCGCCACACTCTTGAAGTAGTAAATGAAAATGAGAGTGATTTATGTAGCATTCACCTCTTACTCTCTATCTCTCTCGACCGGCGTTTCTTCCCACTCGCTGACCGAGATGAGTCAGGTCCCAGCTGTCACCGGCGTAGGTGTGGTCCCCCGGTTGGAAACTGGCAGGTTCTTAAAGCGCTTGAAGTTTGGCGGTGTCTAATGACCTATGTGGGCACCAAAATCTTAACCCAAAACATCAACATGACAGACTATAAGACATTTCTTTATTGATGGTGGTGCCATCACTTCAAATGCGGTTCATTCTGCAACCATGCAACTTGATTCAAACTGACAGTTATGCTGACTGAAAAAATCCAAACAAATTCGTCTTTTTGTCTATGTATTCAACTCCTACTCCCACGATGTTCAGCTTCTCACGGTACCGGTACGGTACTTCGGCCGGCCGGTTTTCCCCGTAATCGGTCGACGCGTTTATTATTTTATTCGGTTTCAATTATTTATTTTGCTTTGCCACGTTGACCATGATTTTGATCCAAGGTGGTGGCGCGTAGGAGGCGGACCGCCTACTACGAGTAATTGAAATAACTCATTTTGAAATGCAATACTTTAGATTTTTTCAGCGAAGCCTTTTTTAACTGAATTTAAAAATAATTGAATCAAATGATGATTGAAGAAACATATGAAAAAATCACATTAATTTTCAACCTTTTAGCCAGTAAAATTTGATTTTTGATTATTTTTGTGATCGAGAAATTAGAAAGAGAGATGTGAGCCGGTAACATGGAGTGAAACTTCCGCAGCTGTCATGGTAAAATTCACAGCAGCTTGACAGAAAGTTTAACTCCAAATGGCTTCTGGTCACAAATTTTCCAATACATGCAAAGTATGTTAACATGGCAGCTGGGGATGTTGTTTACATAAGATCTGCTATTTCTTTCTAGCAAAAGTTTTTTGCCAGACGACTTCTACCTGGTTTTCGTTTTGACTGAATTTAAATTATTTTTTCCCTGGGACAAGAATCCTTATGTTGCACTTTAAATGTCTTGATAGGATCAAAATCAATCGATCAGAAACGATTTCTGAGTAGCTTAATTTTCTCGGGATATTTGAAAGAAAAACAAAGTGCATTTTGAAATGAGATATTTCCAACAACCGTGTAGTTCTGACAGTTTTGACAACTTATCATGCAAAACAAAAACAAATCATTTTAGTGTTAAAAGGTCGGATAGATGCTTTTTAAATTTGTTTGTTGAGTTCCACTGCTAGAATGCAATTACACTCCATCAACTAAATGATCCTTCAGGTAATCTCCATTCTTCCCTCCTCGGTCGAATTAAGCAAATTAAGCATAAGTGAAGGAATACGTCGCGATGCAAAAAAAAAATATTAACCCAATTATCATTATGCTCTCTGACTGACAATGTGGTTGACGTTGTCGTCGCCATTTTTTTCCACTCGCTCTCCGCAGGGGTGGACACTGACGCCGCACATTTTTAACTTTGAATAATTACACGTAATATATCATCGTAATTTTAATAAATTTCGCGTCATTTTTTGTCGCGCTTCCATCCTTCGTCATTATGCCTTGCATGCAATGTTGCAAGGGTGACCATCTCCCTTCAGCATACTTTAAATTCACCACCCCGGAAGGACTCGAGTCAGGAAGCTGCGTTGAATTTTAATTTCTCCATTAGCGAAATGGAACACACTCTCCACGTCTCGACGTGAGTCGGCAAGGCCAATTGCCCGGGAGGGAACCCAACCCCCACTTCTTCTTCACCGGAAGTAGGTCACGCACCCCACCACATCAAACGGAGTCTGGCGACCACGGGGTGACGATTAGAACGACTTGTGTTTGCCAATTTGCACGTGGTTTGCAAGAAGGTTCTTTGCCGGTCTCGGTCGCCGACAATGCATGACGTCTTTGGCCTACCTTTGGTGCAGCCCCACCCCTCAGCACGACGCGTCACACGACAACAACAAGTGGTTTCGCCCGCTTTTCCCATTCACAGAAAGTGTGCAGGGAAACTTGGTCGTCTGGGGGTCTGGGTTCTAGCAGGCGGCGGCGACGACGACGACGGAGAGTCTTTGCAATCTCAGTTGTAGAGCATCCAAGAAGGCCATGCAGGTGGAAACAAAAGCAAACGCTCTCTATTTACCCTACATTTTCCGCACGCTTTTCCGCAGCGCTGACTTGGATCTCCCTTCGGACGCGTGACGCGGGACAGGGCTGGCGGAAGTCGGCGAACTGTGACAACAAATTTGAGATGAAATAATTATTTTGGATAAGACAATAGCAAGATCAATCGAGCTGTCAAATCTGCAACATGGAGTTAAACTTTCTGTGAAGTTGCTGTGAAGTTTTCCATGGCACTTCGAAAAGTTTAACTCCATGTTGCACGCACACACTCTCACTTTTAATTTCTCGATAGAAAGACTAATAGCAAGACTAAAAGAAAGACTAATATCAAGACCATTAGCATCAAGGCTGTATTTCATAGGTACTCGTGATCTTGGTTGCCACGAAAACCAAAACAAACACAAACGAACAAAGGACCGTGCCCAAGGTATGTAGGTTAGATAAGGTAAGGCGGGATTTTCCAGCTGTCAAAATAGTTAGCATGAAATTAGGATTTTATATGAATTTAACCAAATTTAACCATTTTCCGGTCTAATTTTACCGGACAACACCAATATAAAACCAGGATAAGACCAAGATAAGACCAATCCTAGGTCTTCAATTCCTTCGATGACATTTTGCAGCTCTGACCGGTAAGGAGGAAGGACGCACGTGTGCGGTAAGCGGTTCCCTCGTCCAGGGAGGGTGTAGAACCTGTCACAGACGATGACGGTGACGACGTTCCTCCACCAGGGATATTAGTCATTGATGGTTTTGCTCTCTTCGCCAGTCAGTGACGACGACGACGCTTTATTTATCGTCGCAAAACATTATGCCCATTTAGACTATTTATTATTTTTCTATTATGCATAAATGCACAACAGAGAGATTGTGTGAGTAAGTGAAAGAGAGGGGTGGCATGGCAGGATTTGAGAAGGGGACAGGAACTGCATTTTCACCCCCATTTTCCGGTGGATGCGGATGTAAATAGATGGCTCGTGAAGCTGTCATAATGGAGCTGGTTTGGCTTTAAATAGACCGCCCTGCTTCACTCGGATGAACATTTAATGATGTCTGCCAGCTGGTTGAATGGATATTTGGAGGAAGAACTAAGGGATCTTTAAAATCGATAAAATATTTTGTCAATAAAAGATTTATTTGCAAAGTTAACTTCAACGACATTTGACAGCCTCCCTTCCAAGCATAAATTACCTATAACATATTTGACCTTGACATTCAAATGTCATTTTGAGTTTTTAAAATATCTGTCAAACGCAGGGTTGGTCATCAAAAGAACGAGGGGTACGACAATTTCGCCCTATTATTGCGCAAATTTTCGCATACCAAACCACGTGTTCCAACGTCGCTTACGCCTCACCTTGAACAAGTTCAAGTGGCTCAAGTACAACCAGAAATTTGAGAGCCAGCCCCAACTGGTACTTAAACCGCGACGACCGAGTGCAGTTCAAGGGCTAGTCTTGCCAGTGGGGTTTGCTTTTTCTTCGCGTCCACTTTTTTCGTTATTTACTTTTTCGTCGATGACGTTCGCCGCTGCAGGGTGCCCAGCGCACAGGAAATTAAGCACCAGATTGCTGCTCACTAGCGACTGCTGCTGGCTGGGCTGTGCTTTCACAAACATCCTGTGAGCCCGGAAGACACCCTGAAAGATACCACACCCGAATGCAATCAGCGATCAATCAATTTTCATGAGAAACTCGTCTCCGATACTCTGGGAACGGTTTGCGAGAGGAAAAAGAAGGAAAAATCTAGACATAATAAAAATAAATTACAGCTTAATCTAAATTTTATTGAGTCAGGTCAGTGTCAGTGTCCGGGCGCAGTCACGAATACAGCGACGCCAAAGTAATCAAACCACGTACGACCCCACCCCTGCGCCTCCACAAACGTCATGCCGAAAAAAGTAGTGGCAACCCTGCAAAACATGGCGCATAGACACAACAATGATGCTGGAGTTGTTTACAGTGTGTAATGCTGTCACTCACAACTAGAGCGGAAATGGTCAAATTCGCCAATGGTGCTGAACTTTTAGTGCAAACGACAATATTTTTCTCGCCAGCGTCTTCTCCAGCCGCTCACCAATACTTGCGCGGCCAAGCACAAAAACCCAAGCAGGCCGAAAAAAAGACGCTGCACAACCGCAGCCAACTAAGATGAAGAGTGGTTTTAATTTCAATGACAAGTCGTCCCCATCCCTCTCTCTCTCTCCCTCTCACTCACTCACACAGCTCGAGCGTGCGGCGAGAGAAAAATATTTTGTGTAAACATTAAGAAAAGCAATTTTTGCGCGCGTCTTTCTTCGCTGTGCAACAAACGAGGCTGCCGGAAAGTTCGTTGGAACACCCGGCTCTCCCCCGGGCACAGCCCTACCTCCTCCGCCGCCGCCGCCATCTTTAAATTGCACCAATTCGCGCGCGCGGCAAAACAGCCGGCCAAGTGCCTCAATGTTTCATGGACACCAGCACACAGCCCTGCCGCGTCGTTTGACAGATTGCCTCCCCGAAAAAAAATGAGCACAGCCCTACCCTACCCTACCCTACCGGTTTGACTGTTTTTTTTTCGCAGGGGGAAGTAATGTTGGTGTGTGAGGTCCCGCGGCTCCTCAAGGGGCTGAACACTCGCAAAAAAACAGTGCAGAAAAAAAAACAAAAAATGTATACAAAATAACAACCGGACGGAGACCATCAAGAGATGCAGCTAACTGTGAAACGTGAAGATCGGGGAGGGGAATAACAACAACAACAAAAAGGCGCGAAATAATGATGATGATAATGATGGCACCGCTGGTTGATGATGATGGTTTCTGCCTGGGTTTTGATGGTGATGGAGGGAAGCAAATAAATGCGGTTATCTGGTGCTACTGGAGCCGGTTCGACCGTCGAAATACTCGCCGTGGTGTCCGCACATTGGGATAGGTCGGTAACTTGGCTTTTTTTGCGTTGTTGTTGTTGAAGACGTCGTTTTCTTTCTTCTTTCCTTTTCGCACATTGACGAGCCAGAGTTGCCTTGAAGTTGATGATTAACGCTGGCACGATGCAGGCAGGGGTTAGCCGCGGTCAAGTGATGCTGCATGGAGCTGAATCTGTCAGTATTGGGTGATAAATTGTCTGAAATTAAAAGTGGAACGAATCACGCCAGCGGAGAACGCAGCGCAGTAGGGCTGGCCACTTTGATACTTGTGGCTATCCTGAACTGCCAAGCGCAGAAATTGGGTTTAAAAGTGCACTGAACAAACAGTGCGCGACGATCCGCAGCAGCGGCCATGGTCAGTGGATATTATGTTGTGCTAGGTTAGGTACTTCTTGGTTTGCTCCTTTCCATTATTTCCCCCTTCCTTACAGCGGCTAAATTCAGGTACCCGGAACGAAACCTGTCCAAAACTCTTGCCCGCGTGTACCATTATTCGTCGGACGTTTTGGGGAATTTAGGGAAACTTTCCGGAGTGGGGAGGGTAAGGTAGGTTCCTGATTGGGTTCGTTAGCGTTGGCGGTTGGCCGTCGTTTTGTGTTTGTTCTACCCACGTGCATTTTTATATATTTTATTGCATCGTGAAACGAACAAAAATCAAAACCACACTTTTGTAGACCAAAAACGCGAAAATTTGACAAAAGAGAACCCATGCAGCAAAATATGCTTTTTTAACTCATTTTTGTCAAACTTTTTCTGAGCGTGTGATTTTTTGACAACTAGACGTGGGACAGGTCTGTTGCTCTATGTCGCTTCATTTTTACGAATGGGGATCCGTACCTTGACGGAACGGGGGGAGTTTGGCACGGAGGCGATAATCAAATAAATGGAAATGTTTGTTTTGTGTCAAGTTCTGTGGTGTCTGGCGGTACGGCGATAGTGGCGACGATGAGGTTGAATCGAAGCAAAAGGGTTCACCGTGGACTTTTGGACATTTGGCTTCCCACAGAAGCCCTGTTGGTGCTAAATATTTCGATTTTGTGACGGAATGCTTTTTGTTGGTCATTTAGAGCATGTAATTAGTGTTAGTAACATTTGTGATTCAAACCCAAAATAAAGATCTAAGTTCCGAAGCCGCGCATTTCCACCAGTCTGTGAGAAACTTCTTGATATCAGTACACTGTACTTGAAAAGTACGCACTTCGCAGTCCAGTTGAAGCAGATGGAAGGGCAGGCTGGGCAACGTATCTTCGGGTTCCAGAAATGAGCACGCCATCGTCGTCGAAGAAGGCGACTTGCCGTATTCCTTCTGGACTTACTTGCCTTCATCGTCGTCTTCGACGACGGTCCAGTGACCATTTCGACTGACCGTCTTGACCAGAAGAAACCGTAACGAGACGAGCACCTTGATTCGTGGGGTTCCAGAGGTCAACATTTGTATTAAAACATCTGACCTTGCAAAGTCAAGGCTTACACACTGCCAAAGGTAAGCAACTGTCAAAACGCCTTTTGACGTTTCAATTTGGGACACGCAGCGCCAAGGGATAGCGATGTGCATTTTCGTTGTCGCCAAGCCATCATCATCGTTGTCGGACCGGCGTAACCGAAACAAAACACCACAAGAGCGACGACGTAGTCGCACACTCAAACAAAACTGAACCCATTTTGACAACCCTGTCACCAAGGGGGAGGGGGAGAAACGAGTCATAATGGATAACCACAAAAACCGACTGCGTGAGCGCATGGAGAAGGGAAGGGTTCGTTGACCACTGCCTTGAACTCCGTTGTGGTAGGCCATGGTTTTTGGGTACTCGTTTTTTTTTTGGCTGGGCACAGCGTTACGCAAGCTGTCAAAACCGGTGACGGTCGCCTACTTTGATGTCTTCCGCGCATCAGCCGCCGTTATCGATTCAATCATCTTCGGAGCGAGGAAGAAGACGAAGAAACGCGCGCGGCGCTGTGAAACAAATTGATCAAAAGTATGGCGGAAATCCTCAACGTGAGTGAGAGAGAGAGGAACGCTGCTAAAGCCGACAAAAGCGGATTAAAATCACAATCATCAGAATTTCATTTTTTATTGCTTCGAAGGGGGAAGAGGTGTAGGGTAGAGACAGCAGGGTTGCCAGCAGAGGCCTGCCAGATGTGTTCATTTATCTAGTTTTCGATTCTTCCACGGTTCGCGTCGGATCTTGTAACGTAGCTTTTTTTTTGCGAGCCTCGCATGAACTTATTGCATGGCCAGAGGATTAGGCAGATCTTCCGTCGAAAAAGGCAACCGCAGACGGGGAGGTCAGTCATCTTCTGGCCAGGGAGTGTGATGTTTGGCTCAAGGTCCGAACATGTCATTGGCACCATAATCCGCTTAAATCTGGCACCATATCCATCGTGTGTTCCCTTATTTGGGACAACCCTTGGTCATCGTCAAGATTTATTGCAGCTCGTCAGCGTTCCTCCACTTTTTCTTTATTTTTGGTCGTCATAAAAGTGCCCCAGCGAGCCAAACGCCACGAAATAAAAAGAAAATAAATTTTCGTCCATTTTCCTTCATTTCCGTTCCACGCGCTGCGAGCAACCCTTTTTTGTATCCAACCCCTGCGGCACAGCCCTACCGCCCGTCGATTCTGCCCCACCGACCTGAAGTCACTGACCAAGGCTACCGGGCAGCCTTCTGCCAAATTCCGCACCACCCTTCGCCGCCATCTTGGATCACGGCAACGATCGAGCGCGTTTTTTGTCGGTTTTGGCCAGTACCAGTTTTTCGCGTCCCCCTTTTTGGCCCGGCACTCTGCGCCGAGAAGGGCTCCCAAACCGGTTGAAGACGAACAAGTTCTTGCCAGTTTTGGTCGCCGCCGATCGGTCGTTTTCGCGTTTCGCGCGCGCAATTTTCGCGTGTTTTATGCATGGGCATTCGGCGGAGAATACGAAGCAGAAGAAGAACGCTTATCGTCGGTTATTCGGCGTCGCGAGGACCGCGGAGAAGAGTTTTGAAAAATGTGTTCAAGGCGTTACTGACCTCGGTTCAGCGGTTGGGGCGAGACCCCCTTCTTGGGTTGTTGTGTTTGTACGAAAATGAAATAAAAACGCAGTTGGCCCTGTGTGCCTGTGTGCGTTTCGGCCGTCTGGTTTCGGTTGATTACCATCGCACAGCGATGTTCGAGGACGAGCGCAGTCGGCGTTGCGTGAGTTTTGTTTATGACGGAGAGTGCAAGGGTTTTTATTATTCTGGGTTTTTGTACGATAACGAATGAGAATGGCTTTTGTTGGTTACAATGCTGCTGAGTTAGGCCCGTAAACAATTAAAATCAGAAATATCCAAACGTCACCTGATGCCCTACCTTCGACACTTATTACCTTGCTTTTTTGACATTCCAGGCTCGCAACAGTAAAGGTGAGCAAACGTCATTTGTCAATCGTACTGATTCCCGCAGCTTGTTGATGTCGATCTTCGGGGAACGGCCCAAGATCGGTGCCAATGACCGACTTGTTTAAATAGGCATTCGTCAGTGTGAGTGCGTAGACCGTGTGTGCGGTATTCGGAACGCATTAAAAAAACGACAGCTATCTATCAAGTTCACATGTTATAAATTATTTTATTACTTTGCGCACCAATACCAGTGCGTATACTCACTGAGAAAGAGAGAGAGAGAGAGAGAGAGATGCAAGAAGGCAAGAGGAAGCCATCATCAACATTGGGTGTACAATGATACGATTTTTTTAAAAGACGGTCCCGAGTGATAGATGGACGGCGGACGGGAGGTCCGAAATGGACGCCATCCAAGTAGGCTTCGGCTAGAGTTGCACCGAGGCCATCTTTGATGTGCGCATACGGTTGAAACGGAAATGGCGAAAATAGGCGGTTATAAAACGTTGATTACTGTTATAAAGCGGAGATTTTCTTCTTCTTTTTCCTCAGCTCCTACTCTTTTTTTTTATCCCTCATTAGATCATCGGAGATGGTCTTTTTTTCGCGCGTTTTCGTCGTCCGCATCTGGAGTTGAGCACAAGTTGATTAAATTGTTGGTTCTCGAAGCTAGCGGAATGGTTTCCGGTGGATGTGCTGGAAGCGAGTAGACTCACTTATAAATCTTTTTGTTTGAAACTTGTTTGTAATACTTAACGGACCTAAATTTGACAGTCTATTGTTTTTGCACCCAGTCACGACGTTCTAGCAGGACTCTAGCAGAGTTCTTACAGAGCTGGAACATTGGCATAACCAAACTTTTCGGTACCCTTCGCAAACGTCAAACCAGTACAAAGTTGCTGCCGGATATTTTTCTGGATCTCTTCCGGTTTGACGTTTGCGGAGGGTGCCGATCACAATATTTAACCTATTTGACAGTAGTGGCGATGTAGTCTCGCCGTGGGATTGCTACACAGCTACTATCAAGCTACTACTGTCAAAAAGGTAAACATTATAATAGGATTACAAGACACAGTGCTTTTACTCACACTACCATACGTTTATTTGTTGTGGACCGCTGTGTAAAAAGTGTGTGAAACTTCAATACTTTTCAGTATGACTTAGTCAAACCAAAGGGGACCAGATAAAAAAATGTCAGACTAAAACGTATCAAACCATCAGGTGTCAGTGTAAGACAAAAATTCTTGCAGTAGAGGTGGGCAAAATCGCTCTTTTTTAGGAGCCGCTCATTTTCGTTCGCTCATTAAAAAGAGCCGCTCTTGTGAACGGCTCTTTCGCTCTTTTTCAAAATTTAGATGAAATGGTTTTTTTTAAGAATCGTGTGATTTTATACGTTTTTTTCTCATTGGACTTTTTAAAATAATGATGAAAAAAAAAAAAATAAACTGAAAGCGAGAAGATGCCCTTGAAAACCATAGGTCTTGGTGGTCTCTATGTCAAGATTTCTACTCGAACCTAAACATTCGAGTAATAGAATGGCATCCAAACTTAAATCTAGGATGCTGGACAAATTGCTATTAATTTTAAAATTGTATTTATTTCTACATGAAGTGAAATAATGCTAATATTTTATTTGGAGAAAATATTCTGTGATTTTTTTCTACATTCTGATTTAATCGATAAAATCTCTAAACTATTCAGTAGATTTTTGGTAATATTTTAACAAATCATTAACTTTTGGGATTAATTTTTAAAAGCATCGAAATATTTTAAATTGCATTTCAAATTCTCAAAAACAAATTTAATACTATTTTTTTTAAATTCAATAAATTAAATTTATGTCAAAAATAATGCCATCTTGAAACGGTTCTTTCAAAAGACCGGACTTTAAAAAAGAACCGCGGTTCTTTTTTTGTGAGCCACGGTTCGTTCGCTCTTTTTAGTGAACCGGCTTTTTGAGCGGCTCACTCTTTTTTTGCCCACCTCTATCTTGCAGTGTCTCTTGTTTTGGATGAAAACTTCGTGTACGCAGAATACACTGAAACCCCGATACTTTTAAATCGATTTTTGTCAAAATATCGAGGTTCATTTTTGGTTTGACACCCTATTTACACGGATCTCACACACACTACCAAACTTTTTTTTTTTGTGTAAAAAGTGACAATTCGCATTTTTTAAATTTGACTATGTAAACACGAAAAGTGTAGAACGAAAAAGTGGCCAAACACCTGGGTTTTGGTGTAGTATTTTTTCACATATAAATCTAGAGTTTTATTTGAAAAGATCCTATAAACATACGGAATCCCCTAGCTTATCGGGCCATTAAAAAAACTCTAGAAATATTATATCGAGTACGAAAGAACCAGAAATCCTAACCTGACCTGCGACACTCACGAATCGGTTGAGCGGAAGCCGCCGAAAATAAACAAACGAAGAAGAAACGACGCAGAGCGCAAAAGAAAGAGGAAGCAAAGCGGGCTGAAGCGGAGCCGAAATTACAATACCAAAGCAGGCTTCGACTTGTTTCGAGTTTCTTTCGTGCACGATCGAGTAGGCTTCGCACACGCACACAGACACACACGCGCGCCCAAGTGTTCGATGCATTTTGAGAAGTGAAAAGAAAAGGAAGACGAAGAAATTCGCATTTCAAAAATAATTTATCATTCCGCGGGGCTATGCAACGATGGCCCTGAAAAGTGCCGGTATAGAGCTGGGAACGGCTCCGTTCTGGCATTTCTGGTTTTTCCCAAAGTCGACTTTAGGTTGAACGTGGTAGGGGAACCTATTTTGGATCCTAAATAATATTTTTTGACAGTTGTTTGTTTACCCTTCCTTGTATTGACTGTTTGAAACAAATTTTTGTTCAGTTGAAATTTGTACATTTCCCTCACGAAGTCATCGAAGAAAAAATGCACCATCCGAGAGATTTTTATTATTTCTGCGATATTTTCTTTCGCACAAGATGCTTCGTTTTTGTGCCGGCAATTCGAACGTTTCTCGATGGCACTCGAAAGTGCTTCGTTTAGAGTCGTTTTGTCGAGAACGAGCGTTCTTTTTCGGATATTGGGGAAAGAAGGGGGTCGAGGGGCACAAAATAAATAAATGAAACGGCGATAGGACGAACGATTGGATAATTGTACTTTCAGCTTGTTGAAGCAGGGTTGCCAAACGTCAAAATAAAAAAGTTTTGTCATCTGTCAAAATTTGATGGCCAACGGCCATGCAGTGCTGCCGGCGATACAGTTGTCACGTTTCAGCTTTACAAATTCAATGCTCGTCACATCCGCTTAGCTTGACGAAAAAAAACCCGCCAGCTTCAAGATGTGCTCAAAATTAATTGATGAAGAAAATGGGAAAAACAAACAAGCCTCCAAGGAATGCACTTGTGTGTGCACACCACCTCTTCGCGCCTTCCCCGCAGCAGCAGCTGTCAAACTAGTCTTGGTCGTTCTTTTTTTTTGTGTGTACTTAACCTAACCTCCAACTTCTCCACCATCGCGCAGTTATGACGGGAAGGGGACGCAGATCTAGTAGGCTCGGACCGCAACTTGGACTTGGGCTCGATGAAGATTGCGGCGATGCGATGATGATGATGATGCGAACTGAAATGGACTTAAAAATCTTCGGCTTGGAAAAATAACACACAAGTACGAAAATAATAAAAATAACAACTGGCAAGCCAAATAAAAACCAGTTCCTGAAGAAGAACATGAAGTGGACGACGATGACGACGGTTCTCTTCTGGGTAATTCGAAACCGTTCCAAGTTCGTGAACATCATCATCGTCGTCGTCGTCGCCGTCTTCGGTTGGTTGGACCGGGTTTGCTGGTCATCTAGCATGCCATGGCTGGAGGTGCATCGCCTTCTTCGGTTTCCTGTGTGATGGCCAAAAACAGACCTAAAAAAACGAAAAAAAATTGCAGAGGCCTATCTCGATTTCTTTTAGCGTGTACATACGGGGTTGAGAGGTGGAGCCGGTTTCGGGCTGTCAAGTCAAATAATAATTGTTTTCTCGCAGCCAGCGTGCTGGAGCTGAAGCTGTTGCGCTGTGCAGAATGCCATGAAACAGCCCTCAGTGCGTTTCTGGTTGGGGAAGGTCAAGCCAGAGCAGAGAGCAGTAAGACCATGTGGCTTTGGTAGCATGCTGCAGAGGAGGGATAGAGCAACATGTGTTTGCTTTTTTGGATGTATGGATGAATGTTGCACGATGATGATGATGATTGAGGTTTGGTTTTTTATAAACATTCTTTGAGTTGTTTTCAAGAAAGCCAATTGCAATTTTTTAATGTATTTTGTACGAAACATTATTTATTCAATTTATTTTGTTCTGATATGCCATTTTGCATCTTAAGTTCAAAATATGAGACTGTTTAATGCACTTTGAAAATACAGTCATGCCTCGGTTTTGCACGCCTCGGTTTTGCACTGCCCCGGTTTTGCACCGTTCAGCTGCCTCGGTTAAGCACGGCCCAGTGCTTAACTGAAGCACAGAGCTTATGGGATTTTGGCTATATGGGAGACATTGGCTATAATTCTATGAATATTCATGCAAACATAAAAAATTATAGTGTTTTGGAATCGGGATGATATCAGCTATCCATTAAAATTATAATTTCATGAAATTTTTTACAAAAATACGTATTTTTCCTGTATTTTGAAAATGCATATTTTTTCTCTAAAAAAACCAAAAATATATTGATATTGCAATATGGGTATCAAATGATCAGGTTTTTTTTCATACATTTTGGATGTAACAATAAAATTTTTAGAAAATACTCAAAACTTTCACAAAACTACGTATTTTCGAAAAAAATACTCAAAATTTCAATTTTTACAATATGGGTATCAAACGATCGAGATTTTTTCATACATTTCGAATGTAATAGCAACATTTTTAGAAAATACTGAAAATTATCACAAAACTACGTATTTTCGAAAAAATACTCAAAATTTTAATTTTTACAATATGGGTATCAAACGATCGGGATTTTTTCATACATTTCGAATGTATTAACAACATTTTTAGAAAATACTCAAAATTTTCACAAAACTACGTATTTTCAAAAAAAAAATACTCGAAATTTCAATATTTGCAATATGGGTATCAAACAATCGGGATTTTTTCATACATTTCAAAAGTAAAAAAATTAAAATACTCAAAGTTTTCACAAAACTACATATTTTTGAAAAAAAATACTCAAAATTTCCGGTTTTCACAAGAGGTATCAAATGTTCGGGATTTTTTTATACATTTCAAAAGTTTTAACACAAATTTGTGAAAATATCCAAATTTTCACAAAACTACGTTTTTTTTAAAAAAAATACCCCAAATTTCAGTTTTTTACAATATGAGTATAACATGTTTGAGATTTTTTCATTAATTGTTTCTTTGTATCGTCAACGAAAATTTTAAGTATTTTTTCGAAAATACGTAGTTTTGTGAAATTTTTTAGTATTTTCTAAAAATGTTGTTATTACATTCGAAATGTATGAAGAAATCCCGATTGTTTGATACCCACATTGTAAAACCGGAAATTTTGAGTACTTTTTTTCAAAAACTCGTAGTTTTGTGAAATTGTTGAGTATTTTCTAAAATTGTTGTTATTACATTCGAAACGTATGAAAAAATCCCCATCGTTTGATTCCCATTATTGCAAACATCGAAATTTTGAGTATTTTTTCGAAAATACGTGGTTTTGTGAAAATTTTGAGTATTTTCTAAAAATGTTGTTATTACATTCGAAATGTATGAAAAAATCCCGATCGTTTGATACCCATATTGTAAAAATTGAAGTTTGAGTATTTTTTTTAAATACGTAGTTTTGTGAAAATTTTGAGTATTTTCTTAAAATGTTGTTATTACATTTGAAATGTATGAAAAAATTCCGATCGTTTGATACCCATATTGTAAAAATGGAAATTTTGAGTATTTTTTCGAAAATCCGTAGTTTTGTGAAAATTTTCAGTATTTTCTAAAAATGTTGTTATTACATTCGAAATGTATGAAAAATTCCGATCGTTTGATACCCATATTGTAAAAATTGAAATTTTGAGTATTTTTTTCGAAAATACGTACACAGCTAAAAAAGTAGTAATCCAGCTGCGTGTAAAAGGCCTGGGTGTAAAATTAATATTGCTTTATGTTATGCAATTTTATGTAATTTTACACCCTGAAATATGTAGCCCATCAGTATGGGAAACCTAGTTGACCGAAATGGCAAGCCCATATATGCGTTTATCCTTTCGGCTTTATATCGGTCTGATGGCCGAGTGGGCTAAGGCGCCAGTCCTTACTGTTAGTGCTGGGTTTGAATCTCGGCGTTTGCAACTTTGTTTTTGTGCTTGCGAAAATTGTACATGCAGTGTGTAATATTAAGTGTTTATTTTGACGAAGGTGATGTGCATGCTTTTGCATGCGATTTTACCATCGGATTTTTTGCTGTGTAGTTTTGTGAAAATTTTGAGTATTTTCTAAAAATGTTATTGTTACATCCAAAATGTATGAAAAAACCCTGATCATTTGATACCCATATTGCAATTACAATATATTGTTGGTTTCTTTAGGAAAAAAAAATATGCA
Organism: Culex pipiens pallens; assembly: GCF_016801865.2. Lineage (NCBI taxonomy): Eukaryota > Metazoa > Arthropoda > Insecta > Diptera > Culicidae > Culex > Culex pipiens. Next base: position 125,911,409 of record NC_068937.1, read on the forward strand.
TTTTCGAAATACAGGAAAAATACGTATTTTTGTGAAAACTTTCATGAAATAATAATTTTAATGGATAGCTGACATCATCCCGATTCCAAAACACTATAAATTTTGATGTTTGCATGATTTTTCGTACGATTAAAGCCAATGTCTCCCATATAGCCAAAAAGCTCTGTGCCTCGGTTATGCACGCCTCGGTTTTGCATCCCCCATATGCGGTGCTAAACCGAGGCACGTCTGTATTCGAAAATTTGTGGCTAGATTTTGGATTTCTGATCGTCAGGACTACTCCGAAAACTGTAGAAAATCATGTTTCACAAAACTTGTAATCAGTTCAAATCATTTGTTGTATATTTTTTCTGAAGCATATTTTAAAAGATATTTTCAAAAATTTCAAGCATTTGTCAAATATTAAGTTGCAGCACAATGCATTTTGTTATCATTATTCGACGATGTTCTGTTTTGGTTATTGTTGATCCGATCTTTGGTTGGCCTTGCCAAGATTTAAAATTATGCCTTGACTCGATATATAAATTTACAAACAAATTATTTACCGCTCCCAATAAAACATCAATTCGATGCCGTTGTGCTCTCTTGTGCTAACTAGATAGTAATCGCAGCAAGCTTAGAACAAGAGAGCATCGAATTTCTAACTCAAGAGGCAGTTTTTGTAAATTTTGCTCGGTTTGTTCTCGAGGTCGTATCGAGGTGCTCCGATTTGGATGACACTTTCAACGTTACATGAGATGAACTCATGCCAAATATGAGCCCTCTACGACAAAGGAAAGTGGGGTAAAACGGACATTGAAATTTGAGGTCCACAAAACAAAAAGAAAATCTTAAAATTTTGATTTAAAAAATAGTTAAATAAATAATTTTGAAAAAAAGGTAGATCTTGTTTACCCTGTGATCAAAACGTCAAATGCTGTATCAAGAAGGCGAATACCGGTTTTACCCCAAATCCGACAAATTGCTAAAAATTATTTTAATTCATTCTAAATGGCAGTTTTCCAATCAAATTTATAACTCCAACACTTCAAAATAACGTGGAATTTCCCGAGAATTTCGAATACGGTATTACCTCAACAGAATTTTGCCGAAACATTGATAAATTCTCAAATTCGTTAAATCAAGAAGAACAAATCTCGGATGAGTTTTCAAAAAGCCGTAAGAGCCACTGTGACACTAATTTTCGTTTTTCTCGAAAATGAAACAAAATTTAATTTATTTCAAGTATGGGGCACTTGAAGGACGTGTAGATGAACAATCTCGAGCATTTTTGATGTTGGTTTTTCGTAAGTAGGTCGAATACCGATGCAAAAAGGACTTTGTTTACCAATGGCTCTTACGGCTTTTTGAAAACTAATGCGAGAAATGGTCTCAAAAATATACTTTCAAATTTGTGACCCTTGACTTCATTCCGTTGTCATTGAAATTATGAAGTATTTTTTTAAATTAAAAATTGGAACGTGGACAAGTTTGACAAATTGAGTATTAGTTAAATGAATTTTAAAGTAATTTTATTGTACAGCACAATTTTAAATTTTTTTTTCGATATTATAAATAAGAAGAATATATAAAAGTGGGTTTTGCAAACAAAGCATAATTTAATTTTAATGTTATTTTGATGGACAATTTGATAAATGAGCCTTTCCAGATTTTTTCAAGCCAGAATAATATTATTGCAAAGAAAAATGTTCAAAGCTTCTGCTAACCTATTTTTTATAACCTATTAATTTTAATTCAGAGAAAATTAAAAAAAAATCAAGGCAAGTCTCCCAATAGTATGCAAATTCATTGGAAATGTTATTTTTATATCTTTTTATTTAGACGAAACTTTGTATGTTCTTTTTTCTACGACCAAAGAATACATCTTGCATCATTAATACGTCCTTACAAATCTCCAAACAATTTTGGCCGCTGTCCATACAAAAAAGCAATTAAAATACTCAAAAATATGTATCTAAAGAACGATTTGTCTGATCGATTTGATGACTTTTCAGAAAATTATAATAACACTCTAAAAAAATTATCCATTTTTAAATTCGATTTTTCACTCCAAAACATAATTGCTCAAAATAACATTTTTTGTTAATATTTAGTTATTAAAAATTCAATTGATCAATTTTGCCAATTTCCAAAAGAAAACTTATGATTTTCGAAAATTGTGGAAAAATTGGTGACTAAATTTTGTGACAATTTTAAGATTTAAAATCAAATTTGCAATCGAAAAGTACTTTTCACAAATTTTGATATTGGGCACCATTTTCAAGTTGCAGCTAGTAAAAACTGTTTTTTTTTGTTAAATACTCAGTTTGACCATCACGAAAATCAATTTGTTTCAAAGAAATTGAAAATTGTACCAATGGTTGCTGATATACAGTCTCAGAGAGAAAAGCAAACAGGAAAAATGATGAATTCTCTACATCACTAAGATAGCGTCGAATTTTTGAGTAACGATAACTCAGCAACTAGGTATGCGACTGATTTTCCATGTCAAAAAGAAATATTTTCGTGAAATTTTCTTTCCTTTCTAATAAACATATTTTAGATCTCATCAGATGTAAGAGTTGGTTTTAACTTTAAATATTTTGATGCTAAAGGTAGGTACTGCAATTTACACTACCAAGTATAAGATTGTGAAAATTTGGAATGTGACCAATTCTCTAAGATTTCGGTCATTGGATTTTTTTTGTATTTTTTAATCCGGCTCAAACTTTTTTGGTGCCTTCGGTATGCCCAAAGAAGCCATTTTGCATCATTAGTTCGTTCATATAATTTTCCATACAAATTTGGCAGCTGTCCATACAGAAATGATATGTGAAAATTCAAAAATCTGTACCTTTGAAGGAATTTTTTGATCGATTTGGTGTCTTCGGCAAAGTTGTAGGTATGGATATGGACTACACTGAAAAAAAATGATACACAGTTAAAAAAATGTGGTGATTTTTAATTTAACTTTTTGTCACTAAAAATTGATTTGCAAAAAAAAAACACATTTATTTTTTATTTTTTGATATGTTTTAGAGGACATGGGCAAAAAATCTTTGACCGAATTATGATTTTTTGAAGCCATTTTCAGGTAACGTCTTTGAAAAAGTCGCAGTTTTTATTTTTTTTAAATTAGTGCCCATGTTGCGCATGCAAAGGTTAAAAAACAGGAAAATTGATATTTTCTAAGTCTCACCCAAACAACCCACCATTTTCTAATGTCGATATCTCAGCTGCTAATGGTCCGATTTACAATGTTAAAATATGAAACATTCGAAATTTTTGGATCTTTTCGAAAACAATATTTTCAAAAAATGTAAATCAAGACTAACATTTCAAAAGAGCGTAATATTGAAAGGTTGGCCCGTTGTTTTTTAATCTTTGCATGGCAATACTCAGCAACTAAGGGTCGTATCAATAAAATTCAATAAAGCAAAATATAGAGAATTTTCTCAGCTCTTCAAAAAAAAAAAATCAAGGTGGGTAAACATGGGCACTAAATTTAAAAATGAAAAACTCCAATTATTTTCAAAAAATTACCTTGAAATAGCCTCAATTTGACAACGGAAATCACTAAAGAACTTTTTGATTGCAAATTCGATTTTACATCCAAAACTCAAGTTGAAAAATTTTTGCGACCAATATTTTGATTTTATGAAAAAATCTGTATTGATTCAAAAAATTATAACTCGGTCATAGATTTTTTTGCCCATACTGGAAATTTCTGAAAAGTTGGCATTTGAGAAATTAAAAATCACAAATTTTTTATTACTGTGTATCGTTTTTTTTTTTTCAGTGTAGTCCATATCCATACCTACAACTTTGCAGAAGACACCAAATCGATCAAAAAATTCCTTCAAATGATACAGATTTTTGAATTTTCACATATTATTTTTGTATGGACAGCTGCCAAATTTGTTTGGAAAATCATATGAACGAACTAATGATGCAAAATGGCTTCTTTGGGCATACCGAAGGCACCAAAAAAGTTTCAGCCGGATTAAAAATTACAAAAATTAAAATTAAAGAAAAAAGGCCGATTCCGTAGAGAACTGCTCATGTGTAATTTTGGAATGCTGAATATTACCTCTTTTATGATGTAATTTTACCTCAATTTAAACCGAAAAAGTGACACAACACCAGAAAAGTGGTAAAATTACTCATTTTCAGAGGTAAAATTACACATTTTTTTCTGATGTAGTATTACCAAGATTTTTTTAATTGTGTAGCCAACAAAAAATTACAATCAGTGAAACGTGGTTCTGTGAACCCCAAAGATCATGCTTCAATTTTTTGGTCGGTGTTGTTACAGTTATGCTAAAAATTTCTACGCGATTTCAAGTATTTTTTTATTAGACTTTTTTCTGATATGGCCATAACCTCTTCTGTCGAAATGTCACTTTTCTTAGCCTGTATCAAATACCATGCAATACAATACCTGTAAAAAAATTCTCCATTTTATTAAAAATACTTTTTTTTATTGTTTTCGACAATTGGGTTCTAAAATTAAGCTTAGATTGCTGATATTATTGTTTACAACGATAAAGCTTATTTTTCGGAGTACAATGACCCTTTGTACGACACCAAAGAGTTTAAAATGGATTTTTAAATCAATTTTGAAAAATAAACCTCACGGTCCTTCTTCACAGAAAAGGTCCTACTTGACAGCTCTTCTTAGGGGACCATGGTTGATCCATCGAAAAAATGTTGTTTTGTCAACTTTTTTTTCTTTTGCATTAAATTTGCATATAACCAATTTTTTTGGCACCCTCAGCAAACGTAAAATCAATAAAAAATTTGTATTGTTTGACGTTTGCGGAGGGTACCAAAAAAAGGTTCTAATAACTAAAGAATAATGAGATTTGAGAAAAATAGTTATTTTGAAGATTTGATAGAAATTTTGAAGTATTCGTGATTGAACTTTAATTTAAGTTTTGATTTTTTTGTCCAAAGCAAATCACACAAAAAAAATCAAATTAAATTGTTCGGCTCACTGGTCATTCTCATATCACGACAACTCCAACAAGATTCCTGCTCGCTGCTCTGTCCCAGGTTCCGTTCAGTCACATTTAACGGGGTCCTCCTCCATCGGCCATCTGTTTGTCATTGCGGCGGCAGCTCTACACAAGCCGAGATTGTACACCACCGTCATCGGGGGCTCGGAGATGTGTTTGAACGATTGCGAAAATCATAAATGTTGAAAGATCAAGTGCATGCTGCAAAAATTTGCATTTCGAGCGTGAGGTGGAGAGAGGGAGAGCGAGAGAGGACACGGGTTGGTTTCGCTTGCTCTTCAGTCGGAGCGCACTTTAGTTGAGGAACGATCGAACGATTTGTGCGCTTGAGTTATGTTCAATCATTATTTTATTGTAAATTAATTGACGAGATTTGAATCCGGCAATCGGCGCCGGACAACGGGTCGATTTTTTATGGCAAATTAGCACCGTGACCTCCCGTGAAGAAGGGGGTGAAAAACAGCAAATCTGGCAACCACTGGCCATAATGACGTTAATGACAGCTACAAGATCTCGCGCTGAGCAGTGCTGCCGGTCAACATTCTGAAATTGCATTTTTATGACCTCAAAACATGGCGGCCGGCACAAATCGCTCCTACCAATCGTAGGCGATTGTACTAATATAAAATCAATGACGAACGTGAGGTGCAAGGAGTGAAGAATTAGTATTGAGAAGGCAGCAAAAACTCTACTAAAACTGAATGCATTCATTAGGGGTTGAACAGAGCACAGAGCACACACACTCACACGTGTGTGTGTTTGCACACTTGTTTGTGGTTTAGAAACACTGCTTAAGGTGAGTTTGTTTTTGTGTGCACTCTGAAAATAATAATACACGATTGGTTGGCAAAAACCATTAACCAAGAAGTTGTCGAGATGCATTTAGCGTGCAAAGGGTGAGAGAGGGGGAATTAGGTTAGGTTAGATTTCAAGGTTTGCCTAGTTTTTTTAAATGGGTAATTGTCAACTGGTATAATGAATGTCTGTTTTGAGAGTTTTTAAGCAAATGACTCAATTAATCTACCCTCAATAATGAACATACCCAACTTTCAGATATGGGTGAAGTTCGGATTTTGGGGTACTTTGTGATTTCAGATGTGCGTGTAGCAATGAAATTCAAAGGTAACTGTCATAAACTGCAGTGATGCCAACAAGCTAAATGCGAATCTATGAAGTTCAAATTCAAGCCACTTTTACCCTAATTATTAGTTAGTCTCACATTAAAAGGATAATGCTAATGGACACTACAGATTTCGATCAACAAAAGAGCCGAACGCATTTTTATTCCATTGAAGTGCATTGAACTTGTTCCCCCTAGTTTTTATTTTAATTCTTTAGTCTATTTTACCTGAAAGCACTATCTCCCTCCCTCTCTCTCTCGCTCATCAAACGGCGCCATGTTTTACATGGCCTGCGCATTATTTTATAGAAATAAAAATTAAAATCATAACATGGAAAAATGCAACCGCCGCCGTCGCCCCACCAGCGCAAGGTTGTGGATACCTGCAAAATTGTAAACAGAAAAAAAAAGATATCCTACCCCAGCGCGCGTTTGATCTCGTCTTTTGCCATATCTTGCCCGGGCATGTTTTGCTACCTATTTTTTTGCCCCGATTTCTGCCGGTGGCGAACAAATTTACACACCGGGAAACTGCGTTTTTTTTATTCCTGCTGTTATGGCCACCCTGAACCATGCCATCGAAAGTGCGTGAGCAGAATTTTCCTCTTTTTTTGTTGTTATCGTGGAGCTGGTAAGGTTTTGAATAGAAATAGTTTTTGCTTTGAGTTGTTTGGAAGCAGGTTATAATGAACTTTTAAGGGAATTTTATTATTTTTTTATATGTTTTATGGCTGTTTCTGTAAATTTATGTTTTGTTTTTTAAACACATTTTTAAATGAAATAATTAGTGAAGTGCTTTTTTGAAAAAAAAAATAAGAAGAATTTATTAATCCGGGTTCGTGCGCATATCTAATCTAATCTAATCTAATCGAACACAAGCGCAGCCAGTCCGAAGAAACTTTTGGTTTGAACTTTTGGAAGAACGCCCCAAGTCCTCTCTTGTCAATATTGATGATTGCATTACATCCGAGTAACCCCGAACAAGTATTGCAAAAATTAAAGCGGCCAGGCCTACTGCGTTGCATTAACCGCAGAGACAGATTCTGAGAACGGATCACATTTCACAGAATCAACAGGGGAGGAAGGATGCGTGGACATACCGTACCAAACGCTCCGAATGAGTTGTGGTTGGGTGTGTAAGTGTAAATTTGGCAAGTAATTGTTATTATTTTAGGAGGGGGAAGAGGGAGGAGGAAGGGGGGTGGAATTTGGATTAAGGACATGGAGGATGGGGTGGGGTAGGAAGGATATTTCATTTGATAAATAGAATATAATATGAATTATCTAGCAAAAAAACGTATGGAAAGATCTCACCAAGGGTCTCCAAAGCATTCGACAAACCGAATATACATCGAATACGATGCTGTTGCTTCACTAGAACATCATCGAATCCAGTCATCCACGGGTTGAGAACAACTTCTGGCCTTGCCGGAACGGCTGGAAGTAAACGGAAATCCTTTCCGTTACGCCACACAAAAAAAATCACGCAGAGCTTCACTTTTGTCTTCAGCATGTAGGTAGATTCACTTACAGCACAAACAAATCCAAGAAATAAAACATCAGAAACTTTCTTGGAATTTGCCAATGAAAAATAACTCTAAACCGAAGAAAAACGTCAAATTTTCGCCACCGAACAAATTTCACGTCCGATCTCGCGCATGGCTACTTCGATCTCCTAATCCGGGTTCGTGCGCATATGATTACTAACTGACAAGAAAACGAAAAAATACGATCCTTACTCGTTTCTAAATCAACTCGAGACGCCTTAAAACTAGCAGAAGTTAATGCAGTTTTGAAACGAAAAATTTTCCGCAAAAATAAACTTTTCAATAATTCTTGGCTGAAATGAATACGATAAAAATTTGCTTTCAAAAGAATGCAAATTGTTGAAAGTGCAACATGGACTTAAGGTCGTAGATTTAGAGCCCAGAAATAGTGAATTTAATTGAAAAATTAATCACGATATGAAAAAAAAATGTTTCTTAAAACAACATAAAGGAAACCATTTTTTGATTGATACTTTCTGAATCAAGATTTGAATGTTTTCAATAACAAACATGGCCGCCAAATGGCCGACCGGAAATGATGCCTTTCAGATCCTTAATCTTTATGTCAAGTTGCTGTGAAGTTTACCAAGACAGCTGCGAAAGTTTCACTCCATGTTACCAGCTCACATCTCTGTTTACAATTTCTCGATAGTGTCATTTGCAGTCTTTTGGCATTGCAAATATAACAAAACATTTTTTTGATATTATTTGAAAACGAGCCACTGATTTTTCAAACCCTTTTGATAAGAGTCAGAATTTACCTTTTTTTTGTTTTCAATCTAAATTGAGTTATTATTGCATCATTAAAAAGATAATATCCAACCTTCCAAACTTACTTCTTCCAAATTTACACTTTTTTTACTAAGTAGAATTGGGCTCCTTAAAATCGATTAATTTATCATTTTTTTCAACTTTATTTGACATATAGTGTTACAATTTGTCCCTCGGCCATTAGGGGAATTTTACTTTAAATTTTACGTCTTCCAATTTGCAGCATTATTTTTGTAAATGCTTCTTGCTAAATTTGGCACTTTTAATGTTTGCATGTAACAAAAAAATGGCATAAAACATATTTTTAAACGTGCTGCAAATCTGAAAAAGACGTAAAACTTCATTTACAATTTCCTTAATGGCCGAGGGACAAAAACAAGAAACAACATTTATAATCACCTAACAACATTTATAATCACCTAACTTTGGAATATAAAACATTATGAAAAAAATTTGAGCAAGCTTAGAAAATTTCAGGAAAAATTATGAAATCTGACTCGAATTAAAAAAAGCAGGTTTCATTGATCATTAAAATTTATCTTATTACAACTTCAAACCCTTAGCTTCTCTGAGAGAAAATAGTGCTCCTTATTCAGTACCACAGTCGCACTCTGGTGGTGACTAGTTGCAACTTTTCTGAATTGCTTTAGCATGCACACAGGGAAAATCATCGGTTGGTTTCAAATGCATAGGGGAAAATTATAATTTATTATAGTTTATATTTAATATACCCTTTCTAGTCAAATACCTATCTCCGTCATTTGGAGAGTTTGATGCTCGATTAAAGCTCCAAAAATACTATTTAGGCTATAAACTTACTAGCAACAGCACCGTATCATGTAAGCATGCAAATTTATGCCATTTACAGGCCAAAAAGATCAAATTTAATGCACCTTTGATCATAATTTCTATTTTGCGAGACCATTTCTCATCATTTTGGTGGCACACACATCCACACGCAAGATGAGAGCTTAACTGCTTAACGAAAGTCGCCATCAATATCTTTTCACGTGCGCTAACGTTTTCCAAGCGCTTAAGATATGAAATTGCTTCCAACTACCGGCAAGATGTTCTTTTGAACATTAGTCTATTACTCACTTGAAAAATAATCCCGAAACATGTAAATAATTAGCAAGCGCCATAAAAAACAAACGCGCCAAGTCTATTGACGTTTGAATTTTTACGACCCATTCCAATCGAAGGCTGAAGAAAACCGAGCGAAAAGCGAGGCAAATAAATAACAAAGGGTGGCCACCAACACCACCAGCAGCACCTGTTGGAGTGAGCCAGTGTTGCCAGGAAACGTTTTCTATAAATGCTAGCTTAAAATTTCATCAATTTTGGCAGCACTAAGCAGACCCAAAAGAGCGCTGGAAGAAAAAAAGTACTAACACGCAAAAAAATCAATGTGGTTTGAATCAAAAAAATATTTTGTTGTTTTGACTTGACGATTTTTTGTTGAAATAACCCTCAAAACCGATCGAAACAACTCAAAATTTTGAGTTGAAATTACTTGCTGTATTTTGTCAAACTCCTTTGGAAATAACAACAAAAATTTTGATTTGCTTCAACCCACAACGGCGTTGAATCAACTTGACTGTGTTTTTTGATTTCAATGAAAATTATTATGGTTTACACGTGCCCCCTTTCTGTCAAAATGTTGACATTTTCTCAGTGGGCTGATCGATTTTTTTCCGTTCCGTGCCGCGAGGTTATACAAATGGATCCGTGGTCTGTTTATCTGAGCGATTCGCGGAAAACGAAAAGGTTGTGCTCGAGATTCGGGTTGATTTCCAAACCACCCAGAATCAGGCCGACTAAAACCCAACAATTGAGATACCAAAGCTGCCACCACCAGAAGTTCCTCAGCGTGCTTTGCAAGATGGAGAACCAACCCAGATTTATCGGAATTCCCCAAGATCTTAATCTTCGACGGGACATGCTTGGTAAGCGCCTTAGAATTCTACCAAAATGTCTCTCTCTGACGCTTTTTCCATCCTTACAGACCTCTGCGGAAAACAGAACCACGATCCGGAAGCCAGTGCCAACATGGCCGCTCAACACGGGGAGACAAACTTGTCGGTTCACTCAGAAGCGGCGGTGTCAACGAACAGCAAAATGGCTCACGGTCTCAGGGGCCAAATTTGCTGCAACACTTGAAGGAACAGATGGAAATTATTTGAAATTTTCAATAAATAAAAAAATTAAACATCAATAAAATACAATTTTTATTCCAATTCAACATTTTGTTGATTCAATTCAATGACTAACCTTAGTTTGATAAAAATCTTGAGTTGTTTCCACAACGAAACCAACGTTGATTCAACAAAATTCTGATTTGAATGCGCTTTCTGTCAAATTTTGGTCAACAAAAGTGAGGGTTGATTCAACAAAAAAGCTGCTTTGAAACAACGAAATGTCTCGATTTGAAACAACAAAATTGGAGAGTTGATTCAATGCAAAAATTTTGTTGATTATATTCAACAAAATATTTTGTTGAATCAAACCTCATACAGGCTGATTCTACAAAATATTTTTCTGCGTGAAGCTGAAAATGGGCGTGGCCCAATTCACTCGTTTAATTAGAATACATTTCAGAAATATTTTTTTAAATATTTGTAAAAGGAATAGAAAAACTTTTAGTAAAAGCGAAAATAAACAGAAATGTTCAAAAAAAATGCTTTACTCGTTGGTTTACTTGGTTTTAGTTAATTTCAAGGATCACTACAGATTATCCAGCATCATTCAAACACGACCGCTTATTAGGCTTAAAATGGGTGAATTTTCCCTACATGGCAGTTTGATTGAGGATAGGTAAATTCACAGAATTGGTACTTTTTGAAATATCTGAACTAATTTATTATTGGCAGTTGAACCATTGATTTTTTTGATGAATAAAAAATTAAAGATTTTCACTTAATTCTAGAGTTTCATTTATTTCGGTTTATTTTAGAACTCTGAACAAATTATAATTATTTATTGTGTTGAAGTTTTATACTTGAAATTATTAGTATGTTGAAAAAGTTACTTTTGAAATATTTATGTAAAAAAATCACAAAATTAAAAAATAAATCACTCATTTCAAATCAAATAGATAAACCCCACATGGCAATTGGATAATATTATTTTCGTTTTTATTCTCAGGGCTGTTAGACATTAAAAACCATTGCTTTACAAAGTTCAAAAACCCATAGTCCAAAAAGCTCAAACCAGAAAATCGTTTTAAATGTTTTGAGTTTCCAATTTTTTGTTGGGTTTTTAAAGCGAAATTTTTCTAGGAAATCTTTTTTAAAATTGCTCAACGGCTCCTAAATTTCAATTATCAAAAGTACTTTTTTTTTATTCAAAATTTTGATACAAAATTTAACAATACTTATTTATTTTTTCGAGGTGGTTTAGCATATCCTTTACCTCTGAGATCTCTTATGCTAACTAGACAGGAAAACCAGCATGCTCGGAACAAGTGATTTTTAAGGTGACCTTTTTTGAGTTGTCAATATTATTCACCTTTTAAAAGATTTTAAATCAATCAGAAGCCTATCAACAAATTTAAAGGCAGTTATCTAAATAAACGTTAATTTGGGTGATTTTTGAAGAATGAATTTCAAAAACAAACTTCTCGTGTTGAAAACAATATCTTCCAACGACCAAATTGAATATTATCCAACAAACCAAGGGGTAGAACACTCCGTTCCCACCATTCTCTAGCAATCTTTCCCTTTACATCACATTCTCTCTCCGCACAACACACTGCTCCACTGGGCTTGCTTGGTGCTGTCAACCACGAGCGCTGTCAAGTTCCTTCGCGTCCTCTTCGGTGTTTGGTATTGGTGCAATACGTGCTGGCCATATTTCTTGTATTTTGTCGGTCGGAATACGCCAAGCCTTGTGGGAGACCGGCACAAACCTGTCTTTGCTGTGTTAGTTCCATACCCGAATCGCTTTTGTCGATAGCAATGAAAAGGAAGATTAATCTGACAGCACGGGGTGGGAATGAGAACGATTGAAATATTTTTTTTAAACTTTTTTTTATTCTTGTTGATGTAATGTTTCCATTTTATAAATTTTAAATTATCAAAACTAACAAAATAAAAGTTTTATTTCAATCAAAATTCCACAATACAAAGCCAGAATCAAATCAAATCGCCGATGGTTTGACACGTTTTAGTTGGTGAGCGTCGTGTAAAATGGTTAACAAACTTAAAATGAACCCCGCTAATTTGGCATCGGGGTTTTGCGTAATAGAAATTCTTATGAATGCAATGTTTTATTACCATAACATGTTTCTGATTTCGTGATTAATATTACTGATTTGTAATATTTTGATAATGAAATTCAAAAGTTTTTTTTTTCAACATTCCTGTCATTTTCTACACTGTGCCGCACAATTTCCACTACCAACGCAGCGGTAGAATCTTCCCGCCTGCACTGGTAGTCGTAAGCTTAAGGGAGTCGGCGTTTTTTCCTCCAAACACACCATACACACTCGGTATCAACATCGTGAGAGCAGAAGGCAGTCGGTTTCGGGACAAGGAAGCACCTCGCAAAACTCCATCGAGCTCCACCAGATTGGCCGGAAACTGCAGTCCTGAACTGTTTTTCTTTAAATTCGTGAAACCGGAACAAGTACAGCGTAAAACTTAGCAGCAAAATGCCGGAACCAACCAAGGATGAGCTCCGCAAGGAAATTGCCAGTGAGTATCTTTAAAAGAGTGTTTAAAATGGGCCTCGGGTTTCGGGCTCGAACATGAAATGTGTGTGATTGAAAATGGTGGATGGAAATCGTTCCGGAGATGTTCTGGGGTTGGATTTTGTGTTTGAAATTTTGGAAGTTTAAAATTTAGTGTCAATCGATCAAATTTTATGTGAAATTTATTTTATTTCTCACATATGCTTATTTTTTCTCAACTTAAAATTATTTGTTAATGTCTCCTTTGACTGATTGTGGAAAAGAAAATGGAGAAGATACTGTAATAGGGGAGAGCAGGTTCGTTAAGTGGTTTCCGTGTTTTTCAACTATTTTCTGATCGTGTTGATTTTTGAAGCTGGGGTTGAGGTTATCTTTGAAAAAAATAATTGCAGTAATTTAATTAGAGCTTTTTTGAATTTATCTAATGATGGTTTTTGTTCAAAAACTATGTAACTTTATTTTTCGAATGAATTCAAAATTGTGGGATCACAAACCGGTAAAAACATAAAACCTCTTAAAGAAGTATTGCATGAATTACAACATGTGTATTGTACTGTTGTCAGGGGTGACATTGGGCCTAGGGAGTCAGATTATGTCATACAAAAATGCTGAAATTTTTTATTTCCCAATCTCACGCCCAGACTCAAGTCACTTCCGATGACGGTTATTTTTTTTGGAAGCAGCATTTTGTGTTGCTTTTTTTCAAAGTTTTGTAAAATAAAATGTATATGTAGTGATTAGAACTTTAAATAATATTTAAAAATACCTTGAAAACTTGTATGAAAAACCAAAGCATCAACTTCCAAAAGATTTTATTGCATTTATTTGCTACATGAACTTATTTTGACCACTCCCATAATTTTTTAAACTTTTTCTTATATCCATTTTGCATCATAACTTTTCCATACCAGGCTCCAAACTTTTATCTGGGCTGGTCATGCAAAATGGCCATCTGATCTGATTTTCTTATCGATTTAATGTCTTCGACAAATTTGTTGGATGTATGTTTAACTGCCTTGTTCGCATAAATGTCTCATTTTTACTCTTTTATTGATGAAGTTTGGTTCAACATTGTGTGCTCTTTCTAAAAATCAGAAAAAATCCAGTTGTTTGCTCCAGATATTTTTATCCCAACCAAAAACAATAAAAAAAGCTAAGAAAGTCGGATAATTTACTCAAAATTGTACCTCAATTTTATTTACAATGACTACTTTTCTTATTAAGAAATTTTCTTTAATTGTGATTAAAATTACATTAAAGTTTGAGAAAGTTTTTTTTTATTTGTTGAACATGATTTTTGCATCCATTATCGCCTCGGTGATGTCGGTTTGTTTAGGTTTTTTGACGTTTGTCTGCTTTTCAACTGGGTTACGGCCCAGTTATCGAGCGCCCAGTTAAAAAGCAGCCCAGTTAAACAAAGCCCAGTTACCGAACAACTACTGTATTTGCCAGTTATATCCAGGTTTTTAAGCGAAGATGGCGTTCGAATGTTGAACGTCCGAAATGTCAAAATCGCGCAGTAGCACCAACATTAGAAAAAAAAATGCGGCTGTTATGCCATGGCACACTTTTTTCGTAATGTTGGTACCACTGCGTGACTTTGACATTTCGGGCGTTCACCATTCGAACGCCATTTTCGCTTAAAAAGCTGGATATTCAATAAACAACTGAACGAACACTTAACTAATAGTTTGTACAAGCTTTTTAATGATTTGCCACGAGCATTTATTTTCGCTACTTGTGATGAAATGTTTAAAGCCTAGAGTAAATTTTCAAAACAACCTATGAGTCATGGGAGCCCTAGTAACATTTTTAATGTTACAGGTTTTATAATGCTTCAGGAAACCCTATTACAACCTAAACAGGCTTTTATGGCCTACTTAAAGCCTAAAATGTTACTAGGGAGGACCTCTAAAAAAATATCTTGAAAACGTAACTATGTCATACACTCAACCCCCGGTGGTTGATCACTTTTTCGTTTGACACTTTTTTAGTTGGTTGGACAAAGTCAAACTAAAAAGTGACAAACTGTCACTTTTTACACGGCGCTCACGCACACTATCAAAACAAAAGCTTGGTAGTGTGTGTGAGCTCCGTGTAAAAAGGGTGTCAAACTAAAAAGTGACCCCGTTCGTTTGACAACAGTTGGTGTCAAACCATCGGGGTTTGAGTGTATCAACACATATCTGGAGTTTTTTTAAAGGTCCTTTAAATAAAATAATTTTTTTGTTTGTTTTTGGATGTTTTTGAAAGTTTCGGGTATTCAAAAACACCCAACTAGCAAAAAAATAAAAACTTTGTTTTGTTTGCTTAAAAAAAATCTTACATCCAGACTGGTGGCAAGCATGTCAAAAAGTGAACCTCGCTTTTGACAGTCCATATAGGGTGAACGCTCCATAAACTGGTTGTACAAAATAGGGTATACAGGCCATTTATGAGTAAATTCGAAAATAAGTTTATTTAATATTTAGATTTGTAATTTGAAATTGTTATTTATTGTCTAGTTATTTTTTTTTGTTAAGACCGAGCCATGCGGCAACGCTTCCGACTCGTAAATGGGAGTTCAGAACCCGGTGCGGACCAACATAGCAGGTTATCGTTTCCCTTCTGGATTCGATTTCTAAGTAAAGGAAAAGTAGTTTATCGTCACAAGCTGGACATTATCTTCTTGGAATATTGACATTTAACACTAAAATATGTGTATAAGCTAACATTAAAAAATGTGAACGATTGACTTCGTCCTCAAAAGGCTGGATAATATTTTATTTTTTCTAGTTATTTATTTTTTCACAAAAAATATTCAAAACTATTCATCAAAAACAAAATTCAAAATAATTTTCCACAAAAAAAAAACTTTTTTTTCAATTGCACATTTGTTGGCTCTTTTACCCTATATTTAACGTCAGAGGGGTAAAGCGACCAAATAGCGGGGTCCACGGTCCAACAAATGTGAGTATCGCGGCCCATACATACAATTTGACAATCTTGCCATCAGGCTTACATCAGAACGGAATTACCAAAATATATTATTGTTTATTTCATTAAAAATGGCTCATTGAAGTTTTTATCAACATTAATTCGTCCCCCATAAAACAAACTTTTTTTTTCATAACCATAAAACAAACTTTAACTTATCTAATTGAAAAGAAGATTGAAGTCTGTTGATATTGTCCTATATTAAGATCTGTGTACATTTTTTTACCGAAATATTTTATCATTTTGTATTTTTTATTTTATTTCTAACAACACACTCTTCCCTTCTATTCCAGCGATCCTGAAGGACGCCAACCTGGAGGAGACCGCCGCCAAGAAGGTTCGCCTGCAGCTGGAGGACAACCTCAAGTGCGACCTGTCGCAGCGCAAGAAGGAGGTCGACGATCTGGTGATGGAGTACGTGAACGCCCAGGACGAGTCCGGCGAGGAGGAGGAGCAGGAAGAGGAAGCGGAGGACAAATCTGAGTCGGAAGAGTCCGAGGATGAGGCACCGAAGAAGAAGGGCAAGCGGGGAGCCCCGGCCAAGCGAGGTGCTCCGGCCAGCAAGAAGAAGAAGGGTTCCGACTCGGAGGAAGAATCCGAAGAGGAAGCGTCGGATGACGACTACAAGCCGACCAAGGGTGCCAAGGGAAGCGCCAAGAAGGGACCGGGTCGCAAGAAGAAGGGCGGTTCCGATTCCGACTCGGATGAGGACTGGAAGAAGAGCAAGCCGGCCAAGGGTGCCAAGAAGAAGGGCGCTGCCAAGAGCACCGGCTACACCCGGCCGTACAACCTGTCGCCGGAACTGGCCGCCATCTGCGGCGCGGAAGCCCTGCCCCGCCACGAGGTCGTCAAGAAGGTGTGGGCCATCATCAAGGAGCGCAATCTGTACGACCCCAAGAACAAGCAGTACGCCATCTGTGACTCGGAACTGCAGAAGGTCATCGGCGTCAAGCGGTTCCGCACGTTCGGAATGCTCAAGTATCTTAAGCCGCACTTTTTGAACTAAATCAACGCCCTGTGTGCTGTGTGTGTAGAGCTAGAGGAAGAGCAATTGACGTACCATTTATATTTTATCTCGCCCCACTCCTTGATTGTGAAGAAAAAAGGAGAGAAATTTTTATTTTGTTGAAAACGCGGAACCGATTCCAGCGCGAGACAGACTGCGGTAGAGGGCGAACCTTCACTGCGTAAGGTTCCCAGCAGATTTAAAAGAGAGCAGATTTAAGCATTAAGCGAACACAGTGTAGTAATCTAGTTGTGAACACAAATTATAAAAACAAAACAAAATATTAGATGAGATGAGGAAGAAGTATCGTGACGAGACACAATTATACATATTTTTAAATCATACAAACTACAGATTTGCAATTAAATAAAACACTTAACCGTAATACAAACTCCTTCTAGGACAGATCTTGAAGAAATGGTAAATTGCTCAGAGCAAGTTCTACAAAACTGAATAAAATTACTGACAATGTATCAACTACACATTCAAACCGATTCCTTTTTATTTCGCTTTAACTTTATTTTGTTTTCCCGAATTGATGGATTTTCAACAAACATTTCACTATGATAATAGTATCAGTAAAATTAGTAATGATTTAAGGTAAGCAAACGAAAAGTGAACGACTGTGTATGAAGCGAAAGTAAATGAAACCGTTTCTAATAATGTATGGAATAAAATTTGACAAAAATCTATCCATTGCGTGTTTTGTAAATCCAAAATTCCATAAGGTTTTAGTATTTTAAAAGCTCACAACGGGGACTCAATGAGACAAGACAATCCGGGCGCAGCACCATCGCTGCCGATCATTAACCTCACAATCACCCACTGACCTCATGTCCGCTATCGTCTGGACCTGATCCGGATTCCGCCAACCGGTTCCAGCACAACTCAATCACATTCACACTTCCTCGCCGAACGCGTTCACTCTTAACTGCCCACAACGTAAACATACACAAGCGCCTTAATTTTCATTCACTGTCAAAACAAATACACGCTCCTGTAGGAACTAGTCTGTTTGGGATTATTATTAACCGGACCCTACGCTAAAGGTGAGGACAAGATTATCCGTTCGACACACCCTGTTTGAAAAATGTCGCACGTCGTACGAGTTGTCGCACGGTTTTGATTTTACCGTTTCGATATCGATTGGTCGAAAAAACGACAAACGTACGACAAACACTCGACATGCCCGACATTGTTTTTTCTATCGATTTTCCTTCAATTTGACGTCACGATTTTCGTCGACGCAAGAGTTTGACAGTTCTCTTCAGTTGGACTTGTTTGAACATGATTGCTGTTGAGCTTCGCAAGGATTTTGGCCGGTTGATAGGTGAGTTGTGTTATTTTTTCTGCTGGAAAGATTCAGCGGCCGAATCATAGTGTCATTTGTTCCAGGTTTCCTGATTTCGGTTATCGTGGTGGTGGAGGCGAAGGAGGATGGGAAATAGAGATAACCCGGCGGCCATGCCGGAAGACGGGATGGGAAGGAACCAATCTGCGGTCGAGGAAGCGGATGTTTTATTTTCCACGGGAGGTTGCGGTGCATTCCCAAAAGAGAAAAAGGATTAAATACCAAGTTCTGGTCAAGGGAACATAAATAAGGAAACGGAACTTCCAATTCCCAGAGAGTTGTTCACTGTTCTGGGTGAATGAAAAGGCGGAGGAGGACGGAATAATACGCTCCCGGTGGCGTTTCTGATTCGCCAGAAGTTATTATCAATGGTGAGTTTTGAAATAATAAAAAAACAGACATTCAGAATTAAAAAAAAATATTTATAAATTCATAAGCTCAAAAATTCCAAAAAAAAAAAACTACAAAAAATATAATTCAAAAATAACAAAATTCAAAAATAAAAAAAAAATATCTGAAAAAAATTAACATAAATCAAATTGAAGTTTTTTTAAAATTTTTTTTTAATTTCTTGAATTTATGAAATCTTAAAAAATCTATGATTTAAAAAAATATAAAATCCAAAAAAACATTTCTTACACGTTTTAAAATTTTAAGACTTCTGCTGTTTTTAATTATTTTTTCAAAATTTCTGAATTATAAAATTTATTAATTACAAAATTATAAAATTATAAAATTATAAAATTATAAAATTATAAAATTATAAAATTATAAAATTATAAAATTATAAAATTATAAAATTATAAAATTATAAAATTATAAAATTATAAAATTATAAAACTATAAAATTATAAAATTATAAAATTATAAAATTATAAAATTATAAAATTATAAAATTATAAAATTATAAAACTATAAAATTATAAAATTATAAAATTATAAAATTATAAAATTATAAAATTATAAAATTATAAAATTATAAAATTATAAAATTATAAAATTATAAAATTATAAAATTATAAAATTATAAAATTATAAAATTATAAAATTATAAAATTATAAAATTTTAAAATTATAAAATTATAAAATTATAAAATTATAAAATTATAAAATTATAAAATTATAAAATTATAAAATTATAAAATTATAAAATTATAAAATTATAAAATTATAAAATTATAAAATTATAAAATTATAAAATTATAAAATTATAAAATTATAAAATTATAAAATTATAAAATTATAAAATTATAAAATTATAAAATTATAAAATTATAAAATTATAAAATTATAAAATTATAAAATTATAAAATTATAAAATTATAAAATTATAAAATTATAAAATTATAAAATTATAAAATTATAAAATTATAAAATTATAAAATTATAAAATTATAAAATTATAAAATTATAAAATTATAAAATTATAAAATTATAAAATTATAAAATTATAAAATTATAAAATTATAAAATTATAAAATTATAAAATTATAAAATTATGAAATTATAAAATTATAAAATTATAAAATCATAAAATTATAAAATTTAATTTTCTTGTAATTTAAAAATTTATAATTTTTGTAATTGAATAATTTTAAAATTTTTGTAATTTAATAATTTTAAAATTGTGGAATTTTATAATTTAATGATTTTATAATTATAACATTTTAAATTTATAAAATCATAAAATTTTTAAATTATCAAATTCTTGAAATTTAAAATAATGTTTACTTTGAAATTCCTAAATTATGAAATTCTTGAATTTTCAAATAATAAATTTTTTGTATTGTATAATTAAGAAATTATAAAATAAATAAAAATTAGTAACAATATTAATTATGAAATTTTTGATTAATTTAATTCTTGATTTATTGAATTGATAAATTATGAAATTGTTAAATTATAAAATCGTCCAATTATTTTTTTAAATGGCTGCATATTTCTAAATTTATACAATTAAAATATTTGAAATCTTCAGCATTCTAAAATTCTATGATTTAAAAATTCTTATTTCTAGAATCTTTTATTCGAATAATCTTAAATAAAATTGGGTATTTTTTACCTTGTAATTTTAAAATCTTGTATTTTCCTGTAAGCAAAAACCTCTAAATATGAATGGTTAAACGGAATCACCCTATCTTATTTCAGACATTCGAAAATATTCCTATCTGATCCTGCCGAAAGTCTTGCAAAGTGCGCAAACCCACGTTATCCGTTACTTCAGTGGCCATCAGTCCATCGGACATAAAACAGTGGGGCAGCACCAGGACCGTTTCCAAGTCCAACTTTGATCAGCATCTGCGGCAGCAGCGAGGAGCAACAGTCCATCTTGACCAAGATGCTGCCCCGCCTGCATCGGAAGAAGCGACTCGCAACGGCGCTCGAGAAGATGACTGACGAATTCCTGCCGAGCAACGAGGAGAACTGGAAGACCAACCGGAAGACGACACCAAGATGTACGTGAAGATCCGCGACACAACAAGTATAATGAATTAATTGATTTTTTACTCCGGGGAAAAGTGCAAATTACATTAAAAATAAAACAAATTAAAAATAAACAAATATCTATTTTTTAACTTCAACATAACCTAAAAACCTGAAAAAAGCACACGACAAAGGCACGACAACCTAAATAACAAAACCGTGCGACGTCGGTCGAATGTCGTACGACAATGTCGAACAATTTCGATGATCGATCGCACGACAAATACGACATTTTGGTGCAAAAACGTATGACATTCGTGCGAATGTCGCACGACATTGTCGTGTGACGTCGTACAATTGCACGGACGACAAACGACGGACGTCCGATGGACTTTTCAGTCAGGGCAGTGGTGAACGCAGATTTTGCGGCTGTCATCATAGCCTGCCTGTTATCGACCATTGAACATAGCAAGCACTGTTCGCCTGACAGATCATTGAAAAATCGAACTGGCGTAAATTGCTGTGCGCAGCCGAGTGGTTAGGCCTTGACAAGAATGCCTTATTCATGAATAGGAATTAAGAGCAACGAAATGTGCGCACCTTTAAAAAAAAGTCACGAAATATTCTAGCAGAGCTGGATTATTTGTTTAACTTGACAGATTGCGCACTGAGCGCGCTAGCGAGCGGGAACAAAAAGAGAGAAAACAGCGAGAAGCGCGCGGCTGACGAAAGAGAGAATGAAGATTGTCAAATCAGTTATGTGGTTGATTTGTGTGGAATGAGACGTGTTGTTTGTTCGTTGCAAAATATCTCTGTTTTTATTACAAGCTTTATTTGCAATTAAAAAAAATACCCTTTTACTCCACTTCCTCAATGGTTGGTCCACTGGCGCTCGTGCCGGCCTCTTCCCCCTTTTGGTGCAGCTTCGTCATGATCGGCGCACAAACCTTCGACAGTGCCTTGTACTTCTTCTCGTAGTCGTCCTTTCCGGCCTTCCCTTCGCTTCCCTCCAACCACTTGAGCGTCTCATCGCACTGCTTGCCGGCCTTCTTCCGGTCGGAATCGCTCAGCTGGCCTCCAAATTCATCCAGGGCAGATTTCACGCTAAAGCAGTACGACTCCAGCTTGTTCCGAGCGGCGACCCGTTCCCGCTGCAGGTTGTCCTCCCGTTTGTACCGCTCGGCATCCGCCAGCATGCGGTCGATCTCCTTCTGGGACAGACGACCCTTGTCGTTCTCGATGGTGATGGTCCGCTGCTTACCGGAGCTTTTCTCGATGGCGCCCACGTTCAGGATTCCGTTGGCGTCCAGATCGAAAGAGACGTCAATTTGTGGGATTCCACGGGGGGCTGGAGGGATGCCCATCAGGTCGAATCTGCCGAGCAGGTTGTTGTCCCGGGTCATGGCTCGTTCGCCCTCGTAAACCTGGATGGTGACGCCCGGTTGGTTGTCCGCAAACGTCGTGAAGGTTTTCATCTGTTTGCAGGGGATGCGGCTGTTTCGATCGATGATGTCGGCCATTACGCCGCCGGCGGTTTCGATTCCCAGGGAGAGTGGGGCCACGTCCACTAGGAGTACGTCTTGGATCTTGGCATCCTTGCTACCGCTCAGGATGGCAGCTTGGACGGCTGCACCGTAAGCTACGGCTTCATCTGGGTTGATTGAGAGATTGAGCGCCTTGCCGGAGAAGAACTTCTGCAGCAGAGATTGGATCTTGGGGATTCTGGTTGAGCCGCCGACTAGGACAACGTCGTGGATGGCACGCTTGTCCATCTTGGCGTCGGTTAAGGCCTTCTCAACCGGTAGCAACGTTGACTTGAACAGGTCCGCACAGAGCTCTTCAAACCGTGCTCGGGAGATCTTCGTGTTAAAGTCTACGCCGTCAATCAGGGCTTCGACTTCAACGGGAGCTTCAGTGCTCGACGAGAGTGTCCGCTTGGCTCTCTCCGCCGCGGTTCTCAATCTTCTCAACGCTTTCGCGTTCTCCCTAGCGTCCTTTTTGTGTTTCCTCAGGAACTCGTCCGCAAGGTATGTCACCAACCTGTTATCAAAATCCTCCCCTCCGAGGTGAGTGTCCCCAGCGGTGGCTTTGACCTCAAACAGCGAACCCTCGTCGATGGACAGCACCGACACGTCGAACGTTCCACCGCCCAGGTCGAAGATCAGCACGTTCCGTTCACCCTTGAGGTCCTTATCCAATCCATACGCTAAGGCAGCGGCCGTCGGCTCGTTGATGATCCGGAGCACATTTAGGCCCGCGATAGCCCCGGCGTCCTTGGTGGCCTGTCGCTGGGAGTCGTTAAAGTACGCTGGAACCGTTACCACGGCATCCCGAACCGCTCCACCCAAGTAGGCCTCGGCGATCTGCGAATCAAAAGCCCTTTCAAAGCTAGCAAAGACACAAACCCC
Organism: Culex pipiens pallens; assembly: GCF_016801865.2. Classification (NCBI taxonomy): domain Eukaryota; kingdom Metazoa; phylum Arthropoda; class Insecta; order Diptera; family Culicidae; genus Culex; species Culex pipiens. Next base: position 125,934,699 of record NC_068937.1, read on the forward strand.
CATCGCATCTCACCTCCTTCATCTTCCCCAGCACCATCGAGCTAATCTCCTCCGGGCTAAACTCCTTCGCCTCGCCCTTAAACTGCACACAAATCCGCGGCTTCGACCCGTCCTCCCCGGCAACCACCCGAAACGGCCAGTTCTTCAGATCGTCCTGCACAACCGGATCGTCAAATTTGCGCCCAATCAACCGCTTCGCGTCGAACACCGTGTTGGCCGGGTTCATCGCCACCTGGTTCTTGGCCGCATCGCCCACCAACCGTTCCGACTCCGTAAAGGCCACGTAGCTCGGCGTCACCCGGTTGCCCTGGTCGTTGGCGATGATCTCCACCTTGCCGTGCTGGAACACGCCCACGCACGAGTACGTCGTGCCGAGGTCGATTCCGATGGCCACCATTTTTGATTTCGGTTTTCAATCGGTCACAAGAATTTGGACTGGGGAAAATTGCTCCCGAAAAGGTTAAATGTCACGGCGTGGTAAGCTTTTTTTTGGTGTGACCAGCACGGCCAACTAAGGTTTCTGGAATAAATTTTCCGAACGATTTGTGGAAAACTGTTCTGGGTAGAAGAGGCAACTTTTTCTCAGAGCCTGCTACATTCTGTTGGACTTTTGAACACTACACGGAATGAGCAGTCCCACTTGTTCATTTGGATGGCTTGGTTCGTTTGTGACTGAATTATTGACACACAATTCATGACAAATATTTGTAGAAACTTTTGCAAAAATAAGGAAGCAATAAATAACGCTAGAAATTACAAAAACTTGTTTATATCGGAGATTTGTTTGAATACAAGAAATCAATACAAACATAATTTACGATAACCCTTTGGAACAAGACTCATAAATAATTTAAGAGGTACCTACTTGCATATAAGAATTTTAACTAAAGCAAATGTCACCACAGACAATAATGTCCTATAAACGTAGCGTAGAAATTTGAATTCATGAAAAGAAATCTTCTACAATGGAAAAGTACGCAAATGGGTGACTTGACGATTAAATTGATTTACTTTTTATTTTTCAATCTACGTAGATTATTTTTTTTACTATATTAAGCTAGTGTCTTTGCTTTATTGAATGTTGAAAAAGGAAGATTGTTCATTAAATTAAATTTTCTGCGACGAGTATTAGAAAAAAAATCAAATTTTGCAACGAGAATACAGTGAATCGTTTGTTTTCCCACTTAAATGTTATTTGCAGTCAAAACAAGTGTCAAACTGCAAAATAGTATCAAGAAGTATTAGTTTTCAATAAAAGTGTTAAAAAGTTGAATTTTTCAGTGTGTGGATGGTACAAAGTACTTTTCAGTACTGTTATTTTTGGTGATGAAAAGTAGGCCATTTCTTTATTCTAGAATGACAGGAAAATTAAGCAGCTTCTCAACGGCATAGCATAGCATAGCATACCAAAATATTTATTTAGTTCTTAAAGTTGTATTTTTAATTTGATTTATTTACGTTTGAGGTATACCTCAGGTATTTTCATGGAAAAAACACAAAACACCACAAAACAATGGCGTTGATAAAGCAATGAAAGGTCATCCACATTACGAAAAAAAAGCAGATTAGAGTGAAATGCCCGCACATGGGTGGCGCCTTTATTATTTACAGTTATAAAATTTTGTTCATTTGTTACACGTCCATCTTCAACCAACGACGACGATCAGCACTATTTCGCGTATTAAATAACTTACAAACTAACAATACTTAACTGCAAGAAACAATATCTCAAAGCACACAAGTTCAGAGTCGGAGGAGTATCAGCGGAGTTGCGAGCAGCAGTGCCACCGCGAAGGACGCCCGCGAAGTTCCACCGACCGCTGCCGGCGCCTGCCACCCATCGTCATGGCTGTTCCCCTGGTGATCCGGATGGTGGTGAGCTTCGCGCTTCCGACGCCGCTCTTCCCGCTCCTCCTCGACGGGCTTGATGATCGACAGCTTCGTCGAGATGGGTTTCACGCTGAGATCTTTGTTGTCGACGGGATTGATTCCGCCAGGGACCAGCGGGTTCGCGTACTCGGAGACGGGCGACTGGACGGGACTGGAACCGCGCACGCCGTAGATCGGGTGGGTGTCCGGAGCGACGTAGTCGGAGATGGGTGGGATTTCACCGCGGAAGGGACCGAACTGGGGCGTTTCGCGGATGAACTGTTCCGTTTTGGACGATGTGATGGCCTCGTGTCGGACGTTCGAGGGGGAGTTGAGCAGGGAGACGTCGAGGACGGCTTTGCCGTCGTAGGAGACGATCGAACCTTCCGGGTAGACCTTCATGACGTTGGGGGTTGATTGGGGTGGGAGGTAGAAGGAGTCGACGCGATCGTCGGCCATGGCCATTTTGTCCTCGCCATCTTCGACGTTCATCTGCTTGAGGTCTCCGGTGAGGTGTTCGGGCTGTCGGTAGGTTTCGCCGCGGGCTTCGGCGGACTTTTGAGCCATGGTCATGCTGTCCAGTGGGGATGGGATGAACATGGGTTCGAAGGCCTGTGGTTTCTGGGGTTCACCGCTGCCGATCATTAGCGCGTCACTCTCGATCGCTTCGTCAATGTCGTAGTCCTGGCGTCGTTGGATCTGGTCACCGTGGTAGCGCATTTGATCGTCATATTCGGCGTTCATTTCTCCCTGGCGGCGGTAGATCGGCTTGAAGCCACTTTCGACGACTACGGAGCTGGGCTCGAAGCCGGGTGCGACGCCGGGTTGTTGCGTTTCAACGGGAGCTTTGTTCTCGTGGATGTCGTACGGCAGTTTGAAGACTGGTTTGATGTTGTGGGGTTCCTTCATGATGGGTCGCTTGTTGTATCGGATCGGCAGGTTGATCGGGGTTTGTTCGGGCTTCTTCATATTCATGACCAAGTGAGGAGACATCTCGGGGACCATGTACGGACCGACGGACTTGATCGGCTTGACGACCATGACCTCCATGGGTTGGTTGGGTGATTGCGGTGGTGGTGGGACCTTGCGGAAGGGTTTGATCTCCGTTGGTTCTCCAAGGAGGAGGATCGGAGCGATTGCCTTCATGGGCATTTTGTTCTTGGTCATGAATGGTCGCATCAACGGGTTCATCGGCTTCTGGTAGTGACTCACCAGCATCGAAGGCTGAGGGATCGAGTATGGGCGTGGTGGGCGACCCTGAACGGGTCGTCGTTCAACGGCAATCGGTCTTCGCATGGGCAACTTCACCGGTCGGAACATTGGGCCACCGTTTGGTGGGCGGAGATAAACCGGGAGTCCGGAAGAGGACAAGATCGGCTTGCCAGCATGGTTCGTATCCAGATGTGCAACGGGTTGCTGCTCATTCATCGTATAGTTCGAATAAGTCTGATTGTTCTTCAACTTCTCCTCCAAATCTTCCGCCGCACGAATACCTTCCTCGATGATCTTGGACATTTCCGGGTCATTCTCCAAATCCAGCTTGAAGTTGTTGTCCTGCTGTTCCTGTTCTCCTCCGTTCATGTTGTGATTCTTCAAGCTCTCCTTGTCATTGCTGTGAATAAAGTTCTCGTGCTGCTGCAGGAACGAATCCGACGGCAACAGCTTCGACTCGTGCCGAATTGACGGTTCCGCGTTGATTCCTTCGTCCCGCTCGGGCTCCGCGTAAACCTCGTCAATCTCGCTGGGTGCGGCCACATCGCACGAATCGTGCACGTTGATTCGCCAGCCCAGGTAGCGATGCGTGAAGCACTGGTAGTAAACCGTGTCCGGAGTGTCCGAGTCCGGGGTCCACGTGATGATTCCGGGCTCACCCGAGTCACACTTGAGCGTCAGGCTGCGCTGATAGGCGCCGAACGACGGGTACTGATCGGATGGTGGTCCGTCCGGGTTGGGCGTCCAGTTGCACAGGCGACCGACACCGTTCGGGATGAGCTGACCGTTGCGACCCTGGTGAACACCGGCAAAGATCCGAATGTTCTGAAAGAAACAGAAGGTTAGCTGCATGTTTTCACCAACCGCACATCATTCACTTACCTTCCTAACGTCCTCCTCCTGGTGCTCGTACCCTCCGACGGAATCGTCGGTAATGTAGAACGGATGGTACTTGGCTGGCGTCTCCGGGTCGTGTCCTCCCTCAACCACGAAAGTGTATGTCTTACCGCGAACAACGTTGATCTCCGGAATCAGCAGCCCGTTGATATACCACGAAATTCCCCAACCCACGTGACCTGCAACGAAGAAATCTTGAGCAAAATTACCCCTGACCAAGAAGTCGACCCTTACCGGTGATCGCCGGATAGCCCTGCTTGCCTCCGGTGGGTCCCATCTGGGCGTAAAACACGCCATCCTCGGGTTCGTAGCACTGGATCGGTGGAATCTCCCACGCGCCAGCCTTGGCCGGAGGCCGTGCCGTCGCCGGTGGCTTTGGTCGTGGCATCTGATCTACGCGACGGTTCGGCTCCAAACTCTGCAGTTTCTGGGGGTTCTCCTGCGGGGGCTTTTGCTGGTCCGATTCGGGCGTTGGGCAGTTCCAGAACGGCTGACGGCCAAAGTCTACCAGTTTGGTGTTCTTCAAGACTTGCGAATGGTAAGAAACTTCATATCGCTGGTTCAGCGGACCAACAGCCCACACGATCGCCTGCGACCCGTTGGTAATGATCGGAAGATCCAGATGATCCGAAGCCCGCAGCGGTCGCTGGTAGGTCACGATCGAGTACCCGTTGACCATGGCGGCGTTCAGCAGCCGAATCGAGTTGCTGTTTTCGTTGATCCGCGTGTCCGGACAGCTACCGCGCGACCCAGAACACTGTGACTTGGCGTCCAGGTAGTAATCCTGCGCGTAACCCTTCCCAGTGGCCTTGTCCACCCAAACCACAGCCGCGTCGGCACCGATCATCACGCTGCGAGCGTTGTCCGGAGAAACGCCAAACGACATGTACTCGCCGTCCTCTGAAGAAAGAAGCGAAAAAAGGGGGCAGAACGTTGAGTAAAACTCAATTAGATAATCTCGTGCGCTGGGGGGGTCGTCGAGGTAGGTCTGCACAAAAGATCGGCCCATAAACGATCCCCGTGCGACATGTTTGCTTTTAATGGGGCTGACATCGAGTTGTTTCTTGACGCAACGCAATGGCTGACGTGGAGGTAGGTGGTGGTCACTTCTTCGGCGCAGCATGACCTTTATGGGGTGCAGCACCGCGGCTGGTAAAAGTGCAAGTAATGAGGTCACCCGAGGCAGGCTTGAGTTGTTGGGGATCATAACGTGTCAGTTGGGTTTTGAAATTATTTTTTTACATATTCATTTAGTTTGAATTTTCAACAATAAATAATGCTTGCCTTTTTTAACAATAAACAAACAAAAATATGATACACTCAAACCCCGATGGTTTGACACCAACTGTTGTCAAACGAACGGGGTCACGTTTTAGTTTGACACCCCTTTTACACGGAGTTCACACACACTACTAAACGTTTGTTTTGATAGTGTGCGTGAGCGCCGTGTAAAAAGTGACAGTCCGTCACTTTTTAGTTTGGCTTTGACCAACCAACGGGGTACAAACTAAAAAAGTGTCAAACGAAAAAGTGACCAACCACCGGGGGTTGCGTGTATTTTCAAAGAGATACAAATTTCATAAACCGAAAATGCCCCGAAATCAAGTTTTAAGGCCATAAAACATTTCTGGTGATGTTTTTAAAGTTCAAATAAACTAATTTTTGATATTTTGCTTTTTGGGTATTTTTGATCAGATCAATGAATTTACTGAAGAAAACCTCGCAGCGATGCCACGTCAAACCAGCAGGATCCAGATCAAAAGTTCTCCAATTTGGCTAAAATTTGGCCGAGTGGTCCTTGGCCAAAATAATTAGAACCTTATTGTTTTCGCGATTAGGGTGGTCGCCACCTTTTGATAGGATCACCCTTATCTCAAACAAAATGAGTCTTATTATTATAGGCAGGGAATATTCAAGTTTTGAGCCAGATTGAAGCACTTTTGATTTGACGTGGAATCGCTGCTCATTATTTTTGTTTGGTTTTCTGTCGGAATTTGAACCTAATTTGTAGATTTTTCAAAACGAAATTAATTAAGTTTAGTAGGTCATTGAGACACACCACAATCCCAGTTTTCTCAAATCGAACTTAAAACCCGAGCCAAGCCCATCGTTTGTCCGTAATTATCCGAGGGCCTCTTGGCTTCCTGTCCAGCCCTACCCGGTGATCGCAACCCTAGAATTATCACCACTCCACTCCACACGTTGAATAACCAAGTTACGCGCATGATTACGTGCCGGCATGACCAGGAATTTAAAAAAAGCCCCTCTTGAAAAACTGGACCCGTTCTACCCCAGGTCACCAATTAGGAAGACCCGTTGGCTTGTACTCACCCAATCTGGCCACCAGCTGGATGACGATGCTCTCGCCGGCCACGGCCCATCGAACCTCGAACGCCAGGTCATCCAGCAGCACTTCGCAGTTCAGCTTGGACTGGGTGGAGTTAACGTTGCCGAAGTTGTAGGAGAAATTCGAGAAGAATTAGTGGGATGGCGAGATCGATAGGTCTTAAAAAGTAAACAAATGTTTTCTGGATGCAACAGATAATGTCGACATGTGTTCTGTAATTAATTTCAGGGCTTTTTTGCGAAAAAATGTTTGTGACTGTGTAGTCGAGATCGCGAGCGCGAGAGAGTGTGATTAGAAAGTGGTTTTAGAGTAAAACTTGAATGTTAGATAATCCGGCTCTCCCTGGTTAGTATAGTAAGTGACGCATTGGTCGTATATGCTGTACAAAACATCGGGTTAGCGAACTGCAAGATAATTTTCCCCGCTAGTGCAAGTTTGTCGCATTCATGAAAGTGTTAAAGTGACGATATGTGTGTGCTTGTGACTTATTAAAAGCTAATTAATTGCAGCTTGCATGGTCCTTGTGATCGAGAAAGTTTACTAACCCCGGCGATTGGTCACTTTTTAGTTGAACCCCGCTGGTTTGACAAAGTTAAAACAAAAAGTGATGAACTGTCACTTTCTACACGGGATTCACACTTACTATCAAACCAAACATTTGGTAGTAAGTGAGAGATCTGTGTAAAGAGTATGTCAAACTAAAAAAGTGACCAATGGTATAAAACCATCGGGATTTCAATGTACACTCAAACCCCGATGGTTTGACACCAACTGTTGTCAAACGAACGGGGTCACTTTTTAGTTTGACACCCCTTTTACACGGAGTTCACACACACTACTGAACGTTTGTTTTGACAGTGTGCGTAAGCGCCATGTAAAAAGTGACAGTTCGTCACTTTCTATTTTGACTTTGACCAACCAACGGGGTACAAACTAAAAAAGTGTCAAACAAAAAAGTGACCTACCCCCGGGGGTTGAGTGTATAAAATGTTGGGCTATACACTAGGGTGGTTCAAATTTGACTTTTCGTTTTCCATGTCATTGCTGTGCCCAATTCCCAAATATGAGCTTGATTGGACGGACAAAATGTTTGCAAAGTGTCAACATGATTCGTTGATTTTTTGAGACAACATTTTGTATGGTGTGTGGCAACCAAGTACATTCAATGTGTGATTTTTATTTACATACAAATGAACATATTAATTTGTTGTGGCGACTGGAATTGCGGCCCCTTCCTGGGTCTACGCCGCTGGACTCGCACTTGGCAGCTTTGAGCTTCCACCTTGCGACTGTCAACACAGCGCGTCAAGGGAAATGAGAGTTGTCATTGTTGTTGTAAATAAATGTTATTCTTGTTTTGTGAGTAGAAGAATCCTCATGTGTTTTACTTCGTTGGACGAAATTGTCTTTCTGTCCTTTTAATTGTTTATTGTTACACCCCCACGACCTGCAACTCGACCACCCTGCGGGTGTCGTCCGGGGGTTGTAAAATAATTACATTGCTCTTATTAACAAATGTACACAACATAAGCCGCCCGCATAGAACCAAAATCTAGACCAACCCAGTTAGTACCACCACCACCGGAAGAACCGCGTAATAAGGTACTTACAAGCGCCTACTTCCAAATCCGATCCGAGCTAGCCGTTCTTTTGTCTCTGTACAACAGTGGGTCAGTAGTACTGGCACCGGAGTCTCTGGCGGACGTCACAATGTCAAAGTTGGAGCGTTGCAACACCCACCCTCGCAAACGCCATTCTTTTCGGACCAGACCAGGCTAGTTAGTGTAGCTTTCAAAACTGTCATTGCAAGTGTTGCCGTGCAAGTTTTTGCATAGACGTGCGCGCGCCTACTCAGTTTGATGGGGTCATCAACTGTGGGGCGTCTCGTTTTGACAGCCTGGACGGAGCCACTTAGCAACCCAATTATCGCAGTTACCACCTGTTTATCGTCGTCGTCATTGAGTCGTTTCTATAGGCAATTGCCGCTTGTTTACACTTGTGGAGAGGGGGTTGTTGAGCCCAAATCGGTGCCTTTTGTTTTGGTTTTGGTGTCGGGATTGCGACAACCGTTTTGTTTACAATTGCAGTATCGAGTGACAGCAATTAGAGCTATTGTTTTCAAGGGGGAGCCGGTAAGGGTGTGGGAATTGGTTCTCATCAGTCAGTGTGTAGTGCTGTCGGGCTGCGATGGGGAGTCGTGGCGAATCGGTGTCGAGATGGCGCCACCACGACAAAAGAGAAGCACGCAGAGCTACCTACTCTATGGGTGAGTTTGTGGTGTTTAGTGTTTATGTGCAGTTTTGGGGCTTTTGTTTTTATGGGTTTTTTTGTTGTAGTTGTTTATTTGCAATGGAGATTAACGATTGCGAACGATGTTGACAAGAGCAATCGGGTTTTAGCAAAGAGGACTGTTACATTTATCGCATCACGGTTTCAAATTAAATTGCCAGTGTTCCATCTCAAAGTATGACTCTATGCGATTTTATTAGCTATCTGTTTTACAGTAAAACCTCGTTTGACGAACTAAAAAACTCAAAAATCAATGACGTCAACTCATCAGATCAAGTTGAACAGTCTCCAAGTCTAGGCTCGATCGCATGGTTAAAGTTTTGCTGAAACCAATTGCCCTTGTCAACAGCCGGCAGTAAGGTGAAGTGGTGACAGTTGATGAAGGTGGGTGGTGACAATGACAGCAGCAGCAGTTTAGCAATTATCCGCCAGATGGCACGCAGCTCTTTTTGTGCAGAGGTTTTAATTGTTGTTAATTGTTGGTAAGAGTGTACAGTATAAACGTGTTTGTGTGTGCAATTTAATTACAGTTTAGAGCGGTTTAAGTGCTTTTGGGTGGATAGTCGGCAATAAAAACACAATCGCGATTTCTCAGTTTTCTTACACCAAAACATACAAGAACTATTTATTATACTGGGGTTTTTACTGGTTTTCTTGATTGTTGTTTGTAGTCACGCCAAATAAAACTGTCACTTTCGACACACACACAATTGCAAGAGGTTTTACAATCTATGTACAATTGTTTTGGATTCACAGAGTGGGGGTTTCTTCGAAGTGTGGCGGTCAACATCCGTTTGTTTTTCCTCGGAAATTTCCTTCTGTTTGTTTTGCAAAACTACAAGCTAATAGGCGTAATTACAGCTAGTTATTACCGTAATCTAATTTAATTGATTAATGGGGGGTACACAATAAACACAGTTTATTTCGGATTTCTGTTTCGTTTTCCTGTAACCTGAGAGCATTTGCCGAGCGAGTTTTGCGTCTTGAAACACGTGTTGAATGGTTTTGTCGATTTTGTGGAGCCAGAAAGGAAAAGTGGTGGCAATTTGCCAATCTGTGTTAATTTGGGGTTGAATAATTTTGAGAAAACAACGTCAAAATGGAAGCGTTAGCGATAACGCTACCACAAATTCATCAACGCTCCACCGGCAAATCCCGTCAGTTGAACAACTGGCCAAAATAGCCCAGCAGTCCCTCCCCCTCCTCGCCCTTGTCTCCTCCCTGGGGGGCCCTCGTGGGCGTCCGGCGCTTGTTCTTGCTTGTATTTACCTGCGGGCTAATGCCCAGCATCTTCAGCGACGGCGGCACGTTGATCTGGTCCGGAATGCGCACGTGGCCAAAGTCCACGGTGAAGGCCTCGCACCACACGCCAAAGTGGCCGATGTCGAACACCGTCAAATCTCCCGGCAGCGTCAGCACGATGGTCTTTTTGTCGTACCGACGGAGCGGAGTTTCCTTGCCGTTCTCGTCCGGAATGCGGATGCCCTGGGGACTGGGCTTGGCGCCGCGACCAACCCAGAACTTGGCGTCTAGTTTTCATAAGAAAAATAAAATAACCATTGTCAAACCATCGAGGTTCCACTGTAGCCCGCACCTCCCCAACCCTCTCACCTGGTGCCTCGCCGTCGTAGTTAAAGTTCGGAATGAGCAGCGTTTGGGCGTCCACGATCACGATCTGGTCCGAGCCGACGTCGTGGATTCCGGCCAGCTGGCCAATCTTGGTCGGCCGCGGAAAGTCCAGGCTGTTGGGGATGACCACGTCACCGAAGTTGACGCTGAAGTCGTCGCACCACACCGAGAACCACCGGACGTCGCGCAGGGTTTTGCCCTCCGGTAGCGACAGGGTGATGTCCTCGTTGCGGTACTTGCGCAGGACGCCGGAGCGACCGCGTTCGTCCCGCAGCCGGTGAGCGCCCTTGTTGCTGGGGGCGCGCGTGTTGCCGACGTAGAAGTAGGCCGCTGGAAGTAAATTGCATTGCATTTTGATTAAAAAGAAACATCTCAAGTTCAATTCAATTTTGGTTCAAAGATAAGAATAAAATCTTTTTAAAAATATTTTAAAGATTTTTTTCAACTTTCCAATCACCTAAAAAATGTTTTGAGAAATATGAGATTTTAAAAAGTACCTTTTTCCATTTCTCAACTTATAGTTAATACACATTGGACATTTATGCGATCAGGGGCAGTAAAGCTATTTAAACTAGGTATATAAATCTTCGAAAATTTGTCTTGGCAAATTTTTAGGTTATAATAAGGACTATTTAGAAAAAATAGGTATACGGAACAATAATACAAGTTGAATTTCCAAAATACGCATTTTTCTTTTTAATGTTTTAAGGATGGTGCAAAACTGGTTCTGGAGATGAGATTAATATGATTTAAACTACTCAAATATTGTCGAATTAGTAGTTTATGCAACAAGTTGCAAAAAAAGGGTTTTTTCAGCACGAGTCGTACATTTATCCAACGAGGTTCACCGAGTTGGATAAATACGAAGAGTGCTGAAAAAATCAAGTTTTGCAACGAGTTCCATACAACATTTTTTGCAATTCCAAAAAAACACACACTGAGTGAAATTTTATGTCAAATTTTCATGTATTTTGTCAATAAATCGTTTAAATCAAAAAAATGTAGAAAAGTGTTACTTTTCAGCATTTATTTTGAAAAGTGTTGCTATTCGATTCTGTTATTTTTGGTACAGAAAAGTAGGCTATTTCGTCGTTCAAGAATGACAGGAAAAGTGAGTAGTTTCACGACGGAATTGCAAAAACAAATTTTTGTCACATTTGTTGACATAATACACAGTTTTCAATATTTTATGTGATTTTTTTTATAATCAAGCAAAACAATGTAACAATGTTTTTTTTTACATCAAAACATACACAAGGATCTGGCATATACGCTCATGACGTTAAAAACAAACGCTTTAGCGGCCAAAGTGGCTCAAAAACTGTCATTTTTGGCAAAATGTCTTTTTACGGGTTAAATCCCATTTAAAATGGAAATGCAAAACGCCAGCTACTGTTACGTCCAGTCAAGGTCATATTTTGGATTTCGGCTCAGTACACCTGCCGGAAGAATGCCTTGAATGCCCGCCAAAAAGTAATTTTTGTTACGTCCTAATGTTAACATTAAGAGAGGGCAGAGAAGGAGTTTTCCTTCTTTAAAAACTCGCATTGGCCCACCATTATTTTGAAATGTTTTTTTTTTCTGCAATTCAAAAATACTTCATGAAGAAAAAGCATCCCTGCAAACATTATTTTCAAAAAACCCTTTCTTTTTTTTTAATTTGTTGATTTCACTGCTGTTACTGGGATACAGCCTTTTTAAGTTAAAATTGCGCTAGTTCATGGTTGAAAAACTTTTTTTTGATCTATTTTATATTATTTTTTTTTGTTGGAGTTTAAAAATGCAGCCCAATCTTTGAAAATGTCAAGAATTGTTTTGTTAAGCCCCTGTAAAAAGTTAAGCTTGATTCAAAAATTCCGAAATTATTTCATCGGAACGAACATAAATGTGATTTGACACTCAGACTTAAAGGGAGTATCTTCAAATTACTGACGTATGAAGGGCCAAAAGTGAAATTTCTCAAATTTTTCCTTTTTTCAACATTGAAAAGATGCAATAGTTTCCCAAATACCGCGAGTTGATAAATGGGAGATAATCATATGACACTGAAAAAACAATTTTTTTTCAAATTTGAACTATAGGAGGCTGTATCTCAGCAATCAGCGGTTCGATCAACAAAGTCTATGATGGAAACCGGTCTAATATTTTAGAAACCGGTCTCAACTGTCATACTTGAACCAATCAACTGTGAGCATGAGCATGAGCATGGTTGACTGCCAATGAGCTGCTACTCCGTTATTGACAGATCAGCTGAAGTTAAACAATGAATCAAAAATGATCAGTGGGAGCCAACCATCCGTTCACTGTTTAACCTCTGAAGATCCCTACTTTATTAGTCAATACCGGCGCCCTCCCAAGAAGCCTGCAGTTCAACGAAAGGGAGGAATGTTAGTCCGATAGTTGAAGTTGCAGACTCATCAAGCACACAGTTTTTCGCTATATACTTGTTGATACCGCTTGAGACCGTTGAATCCACAGCATCTCCTTCAAGCATCACGTGATTATTATTTTTTTGGGTTAGTAGGATAAGGTATTGGCTTTTCGATGCCTCCCGAGCTACGATGCTATGCTTTCATAACAGACCCGTCGGCGAGCCTTCCGAGCAACGATGCTATGGGAAGGTCTTTTTGGTTAACACACAATTCACTCATACACAATTATTTCACTCCACTATTAATTAATCCAAAATGTCAGTGCGTCTTTCGATCATTATATATAAATGGCTTTTTCACCATAAAAAATAAAACCTTTTTCAAAAAACTATACAGAATTTACCCGACGCCGTGCCTTCCGATCAACGATGATATAGGAAGGGCTTTGAAAATCACAAAACAATTAATTAAGATCACCAAAAACAATCACAAAAAAACACCAATTACTCAACGAAAATTACGCTCAAGACACAAATAATTCAGTACGTCATGCTATTATTCGATTACCACAATCACTCACTCCAAACGAACAGCGACACAAAAGCACACAAAAAAATTAACCTGCATAATCACGACTTCGCGTCCCCCACCCGAACAGTGACACAAAAGAGACGGAAAATAACACGAAAAAACAGGACTGCGCGTCCACACAGGCACCGCACTACTCTCATACTTGAACCAATCAACTGTTCACCAAAAGTAGCAAGTATTGTAATCGATCAGTACCGTAATCTGGGGTGAATCGGGACTACAGTCTGAATAGGGACAGCAGTTTTTAGAGCACTTAAAGCATTTAAATTTGGAAATGGATGTACATATATTGTTGGTCTGAGTCTGTTCTAAACGAAACCAACCAGAAAAATCAAAATATTGTGCTCCAACATGGTTAAAACGGCTGTCCCAATGGAGTACCCGACGCGATTGGTAGTAAGCAATGTATTTCTTATGGAGCGAACTGTCAAACTACCAGTCGAATCGGGTATTCCATTCGCGCCATGTGTCCCGATTGACCCGAGTTTACAGTATAAATCATTTTTTTAGAAAGCAGAAACTAATTATGCTAAATTACTTCTTTTGACATGGATAATGTGTCATCTGAATCAAAACATACAAAATTAAAAATCTCGTACAAATTGCTAAATTCTCTTTTGAAGAATGATGATTTTGAAAATGAAATTGCAAAAATACTAAATTTGGTATACCACATAAAAATTGTTTTCATTCTTGTTTTGATCATTTTACATTGTAAATTTAATGAATACTAAATTGTGACTTACCCGGGCCCTCGCCGTCATAGTTGAAGTTCTTCAGGAACAGTGTGCGGGCGTCCACGGCATAAACCGAGCCGGACACTCCGTGGTGCAGCTGCGTCAGGTCGGCGATCTTTGTGCCGTAGTAGCCCTGCAGAGCTTCCACGTGTGACACGATACTACCTGTGGAAATAGAGAATTGAAAATAAGATCAATTTGATGAGAAGTGAAATGTATTTTTTTTGTTTTATTTGTTTGAAATTAATAATAATTTATCTCTTTTTTGATCATTTCGTCGACGTTAAACCCCAATTTCCGGATTGACCTCTGTCCGCGAGAGTTTTAAAAAGCCCCAAATTACGCGTTCAAATTTCACTTTCTCATCGTTCCACCGTAGAAGCCCCACACACACACACAGACCTTGATCGCAGGAAGCCAGCGAGGTGGCCACATGGTCTCGTAGAAAGGAATGATCATCACTACTAGATCCAGATTGGCTGTAAACACCGCGACCGTAAAACAATCGGGTTAACGACTTCCACATGGCCGCTGAAAAGCAGGTCTGTGAAATGTAAACAAAGCGTAGCGCGCCGTGTCAAATTGACAATTTCCCAAGTTGACGCGGATTGAAAGTGAAGTCGTCGCCGCCGCCGCCGCGGTGAGAGGGACAATTGGGTACTAAAGCCCTATGTCAATTTTTATGTACAACGGTAAAAAACACGATTAAAAACTATTTGTAATCACTTTTTTTCATTTTAACGCAAAAATTTTTTTTGACAAGACAACATTTTTTCGATGGATCAACTATGGTCCCCTTGGAACGAGCTGTCAAGTAGGAGCTTTTCTGTCAAGAAGGACCGCGCGGTTAATTTTTCAAAATTGATTTAAAAATCCATTTTCAACTCTTTGTGGTCGTACAAAGGGTCATTGTACTCAGAAAAGTAAGCTTTATCGCTGTAAACAATAATATCAGCAATCTAAGCTTCATTTTAGGACCCAATTACCCGCCGGCAATTAGAGGGGTTTGATTGGGGGTTTTTTTTCGGTCTGTGTGACGACTTGGCTCAGGTGGAGGCACTGTGAGAAATGTAAATCAGACATATTTTATGTTCTAAAACTGTTTAACTTATTAGGGTTAAGTGCGGAAATTTCACTGATAGGCTGGCTTAAATAAATTTTTGGTTTTTTTTATATATTTTCACAGTGGCATTCTCAAAGATTGTTTTTCAAGCGAACGAAAGTCAACCATGAGCATCGCTTTAATCGAAACTCCTACTATCGATCGGAAGGGACGAGTAGGTCGATGACCGTCGTGGTTGATAGTAGCTTTTTCTACATGATTTGAATTCAGTTTTTATCAATCAGATCGCGGAAAGATTAGAATTGTTGAATTGCACGACATTATATAATATGCTGACAAAGTTTACACGAAGAAAAAAGAGTTCCCAAAATCGTGAACAAGCGTTCATGAAAATGGGAACTTCGAACAAAGTGTTCAAATCCCATGGTACGATTTTGAAAAACGTACCTTGAAATTTCATCACTTTGTTCGTGG
This sequence comes from Culex pipiens pallens, assembly GCF_016801865.2. Lineage (NCBI taxonomy): Eukaryota > Metazoa > Arthropoda > Insecta > Diptera > Culicidae > Culex > Culex pipiens. The sequence goes on from NC_068937.1 coordinate 125,950,179, forward strand.
TTCCCTTTTTCATGAACGCTTGTTCACGATTTTGGGAACTCTTTTTCTCCGTGTATAGAAATTTATATTGCTTAGATTACCGCCATTGAATAATTTCTCAATTTCAGAACAGCTTGCGAAAATAGTGATATTCGGAAAATATAAGGTTCTCGTACGGATTTTAACTAACCTTGCCTTAAATGTGGAACGATCCCAACAAAATATTTGTTATGGAAATTTTGTAGAATGTTTTTTTTTTTACTTTTTTACACGGAAAGGGCATCCATCGCCAAGCCAGCAGAAGGATTTTCGCTGAAACCAGCGGCAGAGCAAATTAAAATCCAGCAACTTAGTTCTGCTGTTTTGTTTTCACTATTTACTGGTGAAAATATGTGACAGCTGAAAATCTACCGTGATTTTACAGTTTAGTTCTCTACTCTCGCATAAATTCTACTGTAAGGGACAGTTGTCATTCTCACTCAGAGTTGATTGATGGAGATTTAACAAGCTCGTCATAACAAACAGAATTATGTTTTGAAAACGTTTCCAACAAACTTTCACTAATTGAGAAACATTTTTTTAACTTGTAAAACCATCCGACTCTCCAAATCTGCAAAAAAAAAAACGCAGATCCAATGTAAACAACCGCATGATTAGAGAAGTTTCTCCTAAAACCAGTAGAACAATCTTCTGTTTTACACGAGCTACTCGGGAATTTTTGGATTGATTTGGTGTCTTCGGCAAAGTTGTAGGTATGGATAAGGACTACACTGAAAATGAATTATCCATGGTAAATTTTTATTGGTGATTTTTTATTTAACTTTTTGTTACTAAAATTTGATTTGCAAAAAAATACCATTTTAATTTTTTTTCCATTTTCTGATATGTTTTAGGGGACATCAAATGCTAACATTTCAGAAATTTTCAGATTGAGCAAAAATTCTTCGACTGAGTTATGAATGTTTGATCCAATACTGATTTTACCAAAAAATTAAAGTACCGGGTAAAGTACTTAATTTTTCGATGTAAAATCGAATTTTCAATCAAAAAGTACTTTAGTGAAACGTTTCCAAGTTAAATCTATTTTAGGTAAGTTTTTTGAAAAATAGTCTCAGTTATTATTTTTTTTAAATTAGTGTCCATATTTGAAAAAAAAATGTTATGAAGCTGAGAAAATTCTCTATATTTTGCTTTTTGAACTTTGTTGACACGACCCTTAGTTGCTGAGATATTGCCATGCAAAGGTTTAAAAAAAGGAAAATTGAAGTTTTCTTAGTATAACCCAAACAACCCCCCATTTTCTATTGTCGATATCTCAGCAACTAATGGTCCGATTTTCAATGTTGAAATATGAAACATTCGTTAAATTGTCCGATCCTTTCGAAAAACATATTTTCAATTTTTTTAAACGAAGACTAACATTTCAAAAGGGCCAAACATTCAATATAACGCCCTTTTAAAATGTTAGTCTTGGTTTAAATTTATATTTTTTTCAAAAAGATCGGAAAATTTCACGAATGTTTCATATTTTAACATTGAAAATCGGACCATTAGTTGCTAAGATATCGACATTAGAAAATGGTGTGTTGTTTGGGTGGGACTTAGAAAACATAAATTTTCCTGTTTTTAAACCTTTGCATGGCAATATCTCAGCAACGAAGGGTCGTATCAACAAAGTTTAAAAATGCAAAATATAGAAAATTTTCTCTGCTTTTCATTTTTTTTTTAAAGGTGGGCAAACATGTGCGCTGATTTAAAAAAAATGAAAAACTGCTACTATTTTCAAAAAAGTCACCTAAAAATGGATTTAACTTGAAAACGGTGCACTTCATCAAAATTACACTAAAGTCAGGGTGGCCACCTCGGGAAAAAACCGGGAAAACCGGGAAAAAACCGGGATTTTTATCCACCGGGAGAAAACCGGGAAAAACTCGGGAATTCGACTGAGAAACCGGGAAAATATTTTTAGTCTATATAAAATTTGACAAAAGCCTCTTTAATGTATTCAATATGTTCTTTTCTCAAACAGAATATTATTCCTGTTATTCTAAATGAAGACTTCGCAAAAACTATGTTTGAATTTGTGTAGTAGACTCATGCTTCTTGGCTATGGATGTTTTTTTTCTGTAGTATCCTATGATATTTTTACTTGGCGAATTTGTTTTTTTAAATATAGCATTTGTTTGCTCTACAGCAGTGGTTTTCAACCTGGGGTGCATGGACCCCTGGGAGTACCAAGAGCGGTCTCAGGTGGTCCGGAAGTCAAACTCCATAACGGCGGACATTTGTCGCAAACAAAATGTTTAAGAGACAAAAAATAACAAATTGATTTGAAGCAACAAACTAACAACCTTATTTAAGGTGCAGTGAGTTACGAGTGAATTTAAAAATATTTAAATGATAAACCTATAATTTGCATTCGTTAAGCAAATTTAAGAATTTTAAGTAAAGTGCACCGTTTTTGATTTTTTGTGTTTTATTTCAACGAATATTTGTTTCACATTTGTAAATTGTGCCAACTACCATTTAGGTATTTAAAACATTCAATATTTTTGTAAAAATATCTTATGTTCTATAATTTAGATATTGTCAATTCGACCTTTCTTTGGTAAAATATTAGTTTTGCATAAAATTAAAATCAGGATTATTTAAAATTTAAAGATCAAGATTTTTCTTTCGAATTGTCACACAAAATACACTCTTTTAAAATATTTTTCGTGGCCTGTATCTCAGCAACAAAAGAATGGATCAAAAATGTTTAAAAATGAAAGCAGTTAAGAATTTTGTCAACCATTCTATTTTTTAGAGATAAAATCGAATTATTCTTTATTGAAAATAACTACAACTTCTGAAAAGTACTTAAATTTTTTAGCATGTTTAAATCTGAAATCAAAACAGTTCTTGAAAATCTTTTGAATGTATATTTTGAGCAGTTTCAAAAATCTCTGTTTCAAAAACAATTCGTCCATCATCAGAAATTTACAAAAAAATAAAAATTAAAACATATATGAGAAATGTTTGTACAAATAAAAAAATCTATGAAAATTTGGTTTACAAAAGGAATATTTCCGAATTTATTGACATTTTTAGTAGATACCGTAATCTGGGGCGAATCGGGACTATAGTCTGAATAGGGACAGCCGTTTTTAGAGTACATAAAGCTTTTAAATTTGGAAATGGATGTACACATTTTGTTGGTCTGAGTCTGTTCTATACAAAACCAACCAGAAAAATCTAAATATTGTGCTCTAACATGGTTAAAACTGCTGTCCCAATTCGCCCCATGTGTTGACCCAAGTTTACGGTAGATTGAACATTTTCAAAAATTCAAGAGATTATTAAATCAACCCAAACATGCTTAAAAATGGTTCTAAACGCAAGGAAATGCACTTTAAACAGATTTCAGCTGATTGCACTCAAATTTCCATTTTGATGTTTTTTGAAAAACTATTTTTTTGCCCCCTGATTTTTCGGGTCAACTTTGAAGGGGGGCGACAGAAACTTTAAATAAAATTTATATCAGCCTTATGCGTTGTTGAAAAAATCGCAAAACGGCAATTTTTTACGATGTTTACCATTTTGTATTTTCGAAAAATTCCAAATTTCAAATTCATCCCATCAATGTATGTATTAACTTACCGAAGATAATAAATCGGTTACCGTTACCGGTACCGTTTTTTTTACTTTCTATGGCACTTTTCCTGCACTGCTGCCAAAGTGTATAAATTTTTGTTTGGACTAATGATGCAAAAACTTAATAATTAGTTCACAAGAATTGGTGATTCTTGGAAGAATCGTTTTTCTTGAATTCACGAAACTTTTTTTAAAGAAAATTTACGAGCATTTACATAAATGTTGATAACAATGTATTTTTGCAAACCTTTTCTTGTTAATTCATTTCCTGCATTCTAATAATAATTTATGTTATTCTAAAAAATAAAAACGTTTTTTTTATTTTGAGTTTGTAAAATCCCAACCATTTGTGAAATTAGAGGTTTGGATTGGAAAGAGATAAAAACGGCGTTTACAACTTACTTACTTTGTTCTCAAGATATTTGAAAGCTTGCTTAAGGAATTCAAACTTTGAACCAAATTTATGCCTTCAAAAATTATTTTGATACTAATGCTAGCCTAAAAAACATTAAAGTTTGGCTTAAAAACATTCCGGGAAAAACCGGGAAAAAACCGGGAAATTGAAAATCGAAATCTGGTGGCCACCCTGACTAAAGTACTTTTTGATTACAAATTTGATTTTACATCGAAAAATGAAGTTAAAAAATTTTGCGTCCAATTTTTCGATTTTAGAAAAAATCAGTATTGATTCAAAAATTCATAACTCGCTCAAAGATTTTTTGCACAACCTGGAAATTTTTGAAAAGTTAGCATTAGATGTCCTCTTAAACATATCAAAAAATAAAAAAAATTAAAATAGTATTTTTAGTTAAATAAAAAATCACCAATTATTTTTTACCGTGTATCATTTTTTTCAGTGCAGTCCATATCCATACCTACAACTTTGCCGAAGACACCAAATCGATCAAAAAATTCCTTCAAAAGATACAGATTTTTGAATTATCATGCATCTTTTTTGTATGGCCAGCTGCCAAATTTGTATGGAAAATTATATAGACAAACTAATGATGCAATATGGCTTCTTTGGGCATACCGAAGGTACCAAAAAAGTTTCAGTCGGATTAAAAAATACAAAAATTAAAATTTAAGAAAAAAGAACGATTTAGTAGAGAACTACTCAGGTGTTAAATGCATTTAGAAAAAAAAACTTTTTTCATTCAAGTGTTGAAATCGTGGCCCATAATTTAAATTTTTTACGTTTTTTGTGTTTGTTTTTATTAAAAAAAATTTAATTCTTCGTGATTTTTCTTTTCAGAAAAATGTAAGAATAAACTGCATCTCGACGAAACAATTCGTCAGGCAAAAGAACCGGATAAACCAGATGAATCTATACAAAAAGAATCGAAATGACTGACTATATTAAAAGACATTTCAAAAATCGTTAAACAAATTTTACCTCGTCTCAAAAACTGTTGTTGATTGATTTTAGTACCTGCTGAATAAATAACATAGTTCTGAATCAGCAACGTGATTTGGCTTTTATTTACTGATTTGCATCTGAATTTGTGGAGTTTCATATATTTTTGTGCAAATTTCAATTTGGTATGCAGTTCAGACTCGACTTTTCAATTTTCGATTATTCCAAGGTTTTTGTGGGACTTCGTATAATCGAAACATGAACAAAAGAAATTGCCTTTAATATTACCAAATGAAATGTCTCCATATTTGATTATCTTTAAAGAGTATTTCGGTTTCGGACAATACTTAAAGGATAACTTCACTGATTCATAATACTAATAATAGCAAAAAAAAATAAAACAAATGTTGATTTATTGATGTCATACCAAATTTAGTGCAAAAATAAATAAATCTTTCAGCCTTTTATTGAATATGCTTTGTTCTGCAACCCAGCCATAACATAAAATTCAAAAGTCCAATCTGCCCGAAAGTGAAAGCACCTCCAAATTGGCGCCGAGTTCCCCCAATTTCACACGTTTCTAACCGTCTGTCCAAAACCCGTGGGCACATTTCCGTTTCTCGGTTCCACGGCGTGGACGCCTCGGAAATCCGATGGGGCAATTTGAAAAACGATCACCAACGTCGTCGCTGTCTTGGATTGAAACGTGAGAAAATTGCCTCAAAGAATAACCACGGTTTTCCATTGTTTATTTTGTTTTGCTGTTGTTGTTGCTGCAAATCGGGGAAGAATGAGAGGAAATCATCAAAACAGATTGGGTGAAGCTCTTTCGGGCATGAAGACGAAGAAGAAGGTAAATTGCCTAATCGAACCGCTAATCGTTTTGATTGATTGATTGTGTGGTCTCTCTGCGTTGATTGTTCCATCATCTGGGCAGCTTCGAATGAATCACGACGACGACGACGACCAAACTGCAATCTCGTTTGGAAAACAGCGGTGAGTTCAACGCCTCTGTTCAATGACTGCAGGAACTTCGCCTGAGGCTTCGTCCGACTCAAGATGATCGTTAGGTAACTCCAAGCACTTCGCACAACGATGCAATTCTAGCGATGCGCGTCACGCCAACCTGTTACGCTAGCGATGCACAGAGGCGAACATCAAGCAGGAAACCGTACAATTGTTGTTGACCGATCGCAAGCCACACCAAGCAGTCGTCTTCCAAGCAACTTTGCGTTAGAACTCGCGGCAAATGTCAAGGTCTCGAGTCTCACCGAATTAAATTATAAATAAACAATAAAATTAAGAAGATAAACGATGCCGCGCGCGCCCGCGCCATATTGTCTGCAAAGATCGGATCTGGTTGATGAGATCGCCGCAAACCGGGTTGAAAATCCAGTTTTTTTATTTCTTCTGCTTTAAAAAAAGGCTTAAGCACGCCGTAGTCTTTGTCGGTGACCGATTTTTCGGCATGATTCTTCGCAAAATCTGCTGAATAATGGCCTCCCACAAGCCGCGAGGGGGAGAACCTTGGGTTATGCAATTAGCTTGAGCTTTGTTGAGGTTTAATGTTTTGAAAATAGAAGAATTTTCGCCCGATTTTTTCATCATTAAATGACAGCTTGCCAATATTACATAACATAAATTGCAAAACTGACCCCTTGCACCACGATGACACAAATTACCTTCCCTGGATGACCCACACTGAATCGCTCAGTTTCAGGTGAATGTACACTATACGGTACTCAAGAGTCAACTCAGCACAAAAAAAATGTCATAAACAAATTAATGTCAATCATGAAGTGCCGAGCTCTCCCTTTCACCAGACGAGACCCCATAATGAGTAAAATATCGTCGGGGAGTCAAACGAACCTCATTGCGTTGGTTGGTTAGCTGCCTTTGACCTTTTGATAAATCACCTCGGTGTCAGACCGTACAACTGCAAGAGAGGAGAACCCACCGCGGCCGGTTCGATGCATCTGGTCAGACTGGTTTTTGGACTTTGCCAGTTTGGCGTGAGGCTTCTTTGCTTGCTGTTTCGCGAAAAATGTTTGAGAATGGTTTGAAAACTCCAATTTGCATACACAGCAAAAAATCCGATGGTAAAATCGCATGCAAAAGCATGCACGTCACCTTTGTCAAAATAAACACTTAATATTACACACTGCATGTACAATTTTTGCAAACACAAAAAAAATGCAACCGACGGGATTCAAACCCAGCACCATTGTAAGGACTGGCGCCTTAGCCCACTCGGCCATCAGACCGATAAAAAGCTGAAAGGATAAACGCATATATGAGCTTGACATTTCAGTCACGTAGGTTTCCCATACTGATGGGCTACATATTTCAGGGTGTAAAATCACATAAAATTGCATAAAATAATGCAATGTTTATTTTACACCCAGGCCTTTTACACGCAGCTGGATTACTACTTTTTTAGCTGTGTATAGCTTTTTATAATTAGTGACCGAAAACGATTATTTTAAAACTGTGATTTGAATCACATAAAGAAATTCTTCTTTAACACTTTAGACTATAATGATCACCAACTTACACACTTGCCATCCCACAGTTTCCAAAAAGCTGTTTTAAATTTTGCAGAATAGAGCAATTTTAGCTCTAAAACAGGTAATTTGCAGGTACATTTTACTCGACCTTCTGTGTGTTTTCTTAGGCTCTAATAAGAAATGTTTGGAGCCATCAGTTGTCAACATTTGAAAATGGTGTATGTTTAAAGATATTGTTTTTTCCAAAATTGGTCTAAGACAAAGTTGTTGGAAATTGGACGGGTTTCAGAAAAAATACACTGAAAGAAAAATACACGCCACTTCTATGAAATTGTTTGGGTTTCAGGCAGGCCCGTAGCCAGGGGGGTGGGCTTCGGGCTGAAGCCCCCCCCCCCCTCCCACCGAAATTTTAGAAGACATATGGGAAAGAGGGAAGAAGAAAAAATGTCTTCTTCAAGCCCTTCCGAACCAAAATTATGGCTACACTCCTGGTTTCAGGTTTTCAGTTTCAGTTTTTTTAAAGTGCACCAAACGTCATATTAAAATAAATGATCATCTTAGGTCTAATCCTTTTAATGGATAGTGGATCTATTTTTAAAGAATCGCTGGTTTGTTAATTTTTAGGTAGTTTTGAATGGATTTGGAAATTGACCAAAAATGTATTTTTATGAGAATGGTCTAAATTGACTTTAATTTAGTCTTATTATCATTTTTGACAGCTCAAGTAACATTTTTTGTTAAACTGAAGATCAAAAAGTTTACCAACATTCTAAAATATTTTAGCAAATCATGGAATTATCATGGAATTTTCGTCAAATTGTTTAGATTTTCACTATAAAGTTGAGCAGTTTTTGGGTCCTCTACCTAATTTTGTTTTTTCAGCGAGTTTTAAACAAAACTTCTTCTCGTCAATTATCAAAATTGAAACACGTTAAAGTACCCTGAGTTCACTATTTCTGGACCAGATGGAATAAATTAGATGAAATTTTGAGTGAAAACTTTCAGCATATCGTGTTCGTTTCTATTTTTTACTACCGTCAGTGGGGGTGACTATGGGTCAAAAAACGATACACCTCTCGTAATTTCTTAATAACAATAACAATTTAAATAACATCGAAAATTGTTCAACGTAGATTTGTTCTTAGATAGTTAACTAACATTTTTTTCCAAAATATGGTGGATTCTAATTAACACTACCTTAAATGCCAAAAGTTATAAAATTGACCCAATCTCACCCCTTAGAGGGGTGATATGGTAAAAACAAGTCATAAAAAAGTGTTTTTTGTTTGAGGGAATCGTATTGACATGCTACAATGTTTGAAGTGGAGATTTTCAAAAATTTTGGTAGTTTTCGAGCAATTCCAACACAAATATTAGACAAATGATTTTTCGAGAAGTAATTTTTGGCCAAAAACGTATCTCAATTTTAGACAGCTGCCAAAATAACAGGATTTGTTCTAGCAACGAGATTTTTTCAGCAAAGTCATCTTAAGACAACTCTTTTAACAGAATCCAGTTTCATAGAAAAGAACCTGAGAAATGGTAAAATCCGTAAAAAATCACTTTGACCCAATCTTATCCCCTAGACCCAATGCCACCCCCACTGACGGTATTATTTAATAACTGTCAGAAATATTAAAGCTATGAGATTGAAAATTGAAATGATGTCGCGTCATGAAAAAAAATCCAGTAACGAAATAGTAGTTTATGCAACAAGTTGCCAAAAGAGGATTTTTTCAGCACGAGTCGTACATTTATCCAACGAGGCTCACCGAGTTGGATAAATACGAAGAGTGCTGAAAAAATCAAGTTTTGCAACGAGTTCCATACACCATTTTTTGCAATTCCAAAAAACACACGCTGAGTGAAATTGTATGTCAAATTTTCATGTATTTTGTCAATAAATCGTTTAAATCAAAAAAATGTTGTAAAGTGTTACTTTTCGAAACAAGTGCTAAAAGTTCAACTTTTCAGCACCCATTTGAGTGCTGAAAAGTAGAACTTTTCAGCATTTATTTTGAAAAGTGTTGCTATTCGATTCTGTTATTTTTGGTACAGAAAAGTAAGCTATTTCGTCGTTCAAGAATGACAGGAAAAGTAAATAGTTTCTCGACGGAATTGCAAAAAAGTTCATTATTGCACTCAGAAAGTAGAAAGTTCAACTCTTCATTACACTCAAACCCCGGTGGATTGACAAAACCATACTAAAAAGTGAACGAACTGTCATATTTTTACACGTTTCTCAAGCGCTCTATTAAAACAAATATATCGTAGTGTGTGTGAGCTCCATTTAAATAGGGTGTCAAATTAAAAATGGATCCCGATCGCTTAATCAGTGTCAAGCCATCGGGGTTTCACTGGGGTTTTGAGTTGGCCAAACGCACTGACGCCAAACTAATGCATTTTATGGAAGTTTAATAAACGTTCACTAAAATTCATAACTTCATAAGTATTTTCAGGGACTGCAAGAATTGTTTTGCACCTGACGTACTATACTGACGTACTCGGCAGAGCCTCTTTGTATATATTTAAGATAAGCGCTGGGAAACTTTTGCATAAACTATTATTTCAATTTTCAAGATAGTGTGAAAGAAACGAACACAATAGCTTTCAGAACTTTTTCTTGTTGTCTCGTTGAATGATGAACTGAAGGACTCAAATTTCTATGCTTGATGACACTAATTCCTTAAAGCAATTTCTGAAGGTGGCTACAAAATTGCCTAAAATTTTCTCCCAGTACGTGCATTGAATTGTCTATTGGATGATTCAATGAATGAATAAAAAGCCTTCTCACCGCTGCGTGACCGACCGGCTCGCAATCGAGGTTGAGTCGAGTTTTTCCTTCCACTCTTCAATTTTTTTAACCATATTTTTATTAATAAACTTATCGGAAACTGGTATTGGTCCATTATCTTTTTCTCATTTCCAGTTTTCTTTCGTTATCTTAATTTTCGCTTTGTTGATGTTCCACGCGCTCCAGAGGCTATCAGGGTTGCATTTTGTTCACTACCAATTAGCAAACGTGACAGCTCTCACATATATTTAATTCACACTTGTAAAGATTTTAAATTAGGCACTTTCGATGAAAAAATATTCGCCCCCTAATTAGTCGACATTTGTACAAATTAGATACAACCCTGCCACATTCGGGAAGATTCGATATAAAAAAATGAAATTAAAAAAAATAATCAGCAGGTGTGAGCCCCAGAAAATTTGAATAAAACACCGATTTTTGGCCTTTACTTTGGTGCGGAACCATTATCACCTTCTTCTTTGAGATTCGAGTTTTTTTCCCCATCTCCTTCTTAACGATCCAGCGTCGATATCTAAGCGTCGCGCCCGAGCAGCAGCCGCCAAAAGAAAGGAAAATCTGACCCATATTTTTCGCGCATTTTTATTCCGTCGCGGCTCTAAGCGCACTGTCGGGGAGCTTCACGATCGGCTTAACGTGCGCGTGTCTGCGTGTGTGTACGATTCGGGAACGAGGCCGACGAGAGGAAAGGTAAAAAAAAAGCTCAAAAAACATCACTCGACTTCTTTGTCTATCTCTCACTTTGAAAGCGCTTTTATTTTCTTAATAACACGTTGATTGTTCCAGTTACGTGAGTGTGTGTGTTTGCGTGCGGGTCTGGATTAGCATTGAAAACGAATGTTGATTTTTCGAATGTTTTTGTTCAAAACGTTAATCAGGTTGGTTTGAGGCCGGGATCGGCTGTGGAATAACTAAAAAGCTTTAATAGCAGGGAATCAACGTTTCATTCCTATTTAAAATGCAATTGGATGAGATATGAGTTTGAAAATTTCCAAATTACACTTTGTAATTTATTTAATTTTGGAAAATTCACTGAACTCAATATTTTCCTAAGGTTCGTCGCTTGAACACTTGATGGAAGTCTTTAGAGCCCAAATTGTTTTATTGTCGTAAAATTGATGTGCAACAAGCTTTAGAAACTTTTGATAGTTTGTTTACGAAATGAAAAAAAAAAACTTAGGCCAAAAATTAAAAAAAGAGAAAGCGTTGTAGGTAAAAGACAAAAATGTTTTCTAGAAAGTTGTCAAAAAAGAGGGAGTCGCCAAAAATCGAGTGGAAATTATGATTTCTTTCAAAATCGATGGATAAACGTTCTCTTCATGTTTGGTTCAAATCCAAAAAGTTTCATAGTTAAATTCCAGTAAAAAAATAGATTTTTTGAAATGCAGAAATCTGGATAAATTGCACCGTCAATCGCTGATTTTCTTAAACTGTAAATTTCTCTTTTCCTCTAACTAGCTAATTCGAAGCTTATTTTTTTACTTTTTTCCTTCATTAGATTCACTCGATTCGTTAAGCACCTGCAAACTCTGTTCCCAATTTTGAATTAATCAGCAGTTGCAAGGTAGTCCACATCTCAGCTTAGAATAGTAACTTCGCAGAAGTAATGCTTAAACATTGAAATAAATGAAATGAAGTGAAACAAAACTGTAAATAAATTCCGGTTTCTTAAACAAAAATGCAAATTTTCAATATTTACTTTCAAGCAATGCCACAGTGGGCAAAAACGGGTGAAAAAACGGATCTTTTGATGCCGTCAGTTTCTGCACATCAAAAGTATCATTTTTAATGTAAAAATTACGAGGAATTGATTGGTGGTACTCTCATTAGCGGCAAATGACGGGAAGTGGTTCATTTTACCCCATTTACCCCCTTTTAATGTATTTTCTTTAATATCTTGAATTGCTGTAATTTCCTACAGTTTAAAAGTATGTTATTTTATGTAGAAAATCACGAGGAATCGATTTGTGACACTTTTATTGGTGGCAAATGACAGCAATTGCCCATTTTGCCCCAGTTACCCAATTTTATGTGTTTTTCATCAATATCAAATGATATTATTTCCTACAGTTTGAACGTATATTATTTTATGAAGGAAATCATGAGGAAACGATTGGTGTTGTTCTCATGAACGGCAAACGACGGCAAAGGCTCGTTTTGCCCCATTTACTCCATTTTATTTAAAATTATTTAATACAAAACATCGCGTGGAATCGATTGGGCACACTCTAACTTACGGAAAATGGCGACAAGGGCCTACTTTGCCCCATTTCTTGTGGTTTTAGTCATTGTATTGAACGTTTTGTGATTTCCTATGTTATTTACATAGGACGTGACCGAGCCACGTAGCCCAGTGGTAACGCTTCCGCCTCGTAAGCGGTAGATCGGGGTTCGAATCCCGGCTCGGACCAACACAACTGGTGATCTTTTCCCTTCTGGAATCGATTGCTTAGTAAAGGGAAGGTAGTGTATCGTCACAAACTGGACCTTATCACGACACCTTAGGGAGGCGACCTGTGGAATGTTGACATTAACCTTAACATGTTAACATTAAGTTGAGAATGAAATTGCCACTGAATCCGCTTTGTAAATGCCGGCCCCGATACTCTTCAAGGGTGTTCCCTTCAGAAACTGGGAAAGATTTACTTACTTTTTTTATGTTATTTACAATGCATAGTACGTTCAAGATATTCACGAAAAACATCTCAAGAGGGAGTAAATGGGGCAAAATGGCCCTTGTCGCCATTGGTCGCAAATTAGAGTGTTTGCAATCAATTTCTCGTGATTTTCTGCATGAAATAACATTTATTTAAAGTTTAGGAAATCACGGCAGTTCAATATACTAAAGAGAACGCATAAAGAAGGGGTAAATAGGGCAAAATAGGCCCTTCTCGTCGTTTGCCGTTGATGAGAACGCCACCAATAGTTTCTGCGTGATTTTCTGAATAAAATAACTTTTTTTTTAAATTTGGGAAACCACCGCAATTCAAGATATTAAAGAAAATTCAAGATATGCAGCAGATGGGGCAAAACGGACCTTTGCCGTCGTTTGCCGTTTATGAGAACACCACGACTCGATTCCTCGTGATTTTTTACATAAAATATTATACGTTTAAACTGTAGGAAATTGTGTCATTTCAAGATATTTACGAAAAACACATTTAAAGGGTTAAATGGGGCAAAATGGGCTATGCTGTCATTTGCCACCAGTGAGAGTGTCACCAGTCGATTTCTTGTGATTTTTTTTAAAAATAAAATAGTGTATTTTCAAAGTGTAAAAACAACGGCAATTAAAGATATTGACGAAAAACACATAAAATGGGGTAACTGGGGCAAAATGTGTCCTTGCTGTCATTTGCAGCCAATAAAAATGATTCCTTGTGATTTTCTGCAAAAAATAACATACTTTTAAACTGTAGGAAACTACAGCAATCCAAGATATTTAAGAAAAACACATGAAAAGGGGATAAATGGGGCAAAATGGGCCCTTGCTGTCATTTGCCGCCATTGAGAGTGTCACCAATCGATTTCTCGTGATTTTTTACATAAAATAAGACAAACTACGGCAGTTGGAGATATTCGAAAAAAAACACCTTAAAAAAGGCTGAATGGGGTAAAATGGACCACTTCCCGTCATTTGCCGCAAATGAGAGAACCACCAATTGATTCCTCGTAATTTTTTTACATTAAAAATGATACTTTTGATAGGCAGAAACTGACGGCATCGAAAGATTCGTTTTTTCACCCGTTTTTGCCCACTTTGGAATGTTTTATAAATGGGAATATAAGTGTTTTGAGTTTCATTTCTTGGCCATTAGGCTGGTACAAATTTTATTTATATATTCCCAGATCATCTTGTAGCATTTTTGGAACAAATCGGAGCTAAATTAAGGTATGAGAAAAAAATACTTGACTTTTTTCGTGTTATGACTATCAGAGGACTTTGGTCTCTAGCGAAGACTTGGGACAATCGGGTCTGGACTGTATTAATTCAGACACCTTAACTGCCACTGATGGCATAAATGACCAATATGCATTTTCATCACTTTTGAGTTATTGATGCAGTTTGATTCAAAATTGCGATAAACAAAATGTAATAGGACTGTTATCTGATTTATTGACAATAAATTACAATTACAACAATATATATATATGTGTATAAAATATACACATATTTTTTTCATTACAAAAGCATTTTTCAATTTGTTTGCAATAGATATAGTTTTCAAAATATCTAAATATTAACGATTTTATTGCGAAATAAACATAACATCGAGATTGTAAAAATATAAAATATTTTGTAACAAGTCCAAACATGCTAGATATGATTATCTACGCAGGAAAATGCATTTAAAACTGTGCTCAGTTATTGAGACTTGTATTTACGTTAAAATTTCGAAGTTTTTTTTTGAAAAGAAAATATTTAAGGCTGAAAAAATATATTTTGAAATTGATTTAAGATGAAGAGTTTTCACTCACATTATTTAACAAAGGAAATCATCCAATGTTTGGTACCCCAAGATTTTTGCTAACATTTTTTTATATTTTTGATATGTACTATGAGAACTATCAACAGAATTTGTGATTTTATCTCTGAAGTATTGTTTCACGGCGTGTTTTCTAGAACAACATTATCAAGAAAAAATAGTCATCGCTACTTTCAAATGTGTCTTATAGGAAATTTTCTCAGCTTTCCAATGCTTCTAAGAGCGAAATGTTTGATCGGGAAATTTCTGAGATATCTCTATTTTAAGTTTTTTGGTTTTAAATTTCTTTATTATTTATTGGAAATTTTATGCTAACTGTTCAAAAAACTTATGAAATGATGTGTTTCATGTGTCATTTACTCATCAAAATGTGCAAAATAAGACAAGAAACAACTTTGTTGAAGGTTGCAAATTACTAAACATTTTGAAAATGAAGTTTTAATCAATTTTTTTAATATATGGAATTTATTCAGAAATTTAAATCATAAAACAATGTAAAAGTACCCAAGTAGCACTCATAACTTGTCGACTGTTGAATAATAGTTAGATAGCTGTTTTGGATCAACATACGAGAAAAAATGTCAACGTTTGTTAAAAATCAGTTTGTTTCACTACTTGTATAACAGACTTATGTAACTCATGAGATGTATGCCATACAAGTGTTAAAACACAGTCAACTTCACTCTTTTCCAACTTTTACACACAACATAGGGAATATGCACTCGCTCCCTACTCCATCCAATTAGCTGATTTTCACTATTAAAACAATTTATTTTGGAAAACTTTTGATAGAAACTTACATGCTCACTTCCTATTGAGCTATTTATCACTTTATTTCACTCGAAAACACTTTTTATGAGCTGTAATTGAACGTCAAAGTGCTGATATGCCAAGATGCTGTTCCCTCATCTGCAATGTTTTACTCGAAAACAGTTTGTTGAATAAAAACAATATTGCACTGTTTGTTTCACTGCTTATCTAATATTGTCAAGTGACGGCATCTTCTAAAAAATGGGCGTGGCCAACCATTCTATAAATAACCTTAGGTTTTCTCGCTTTGTTACACAAATGTTATCGGAGAATAGATTATATAACTGATGCTCAACATACATATTCAACTTGACATTGCGTGTTGTTAGGTGGTGTAAATTTGTACATGAGGAATTTAGAGTTTCAATAATGTTTATTCATTGAAGATTACAATAGTTTTGATTGTTGACTGGTTAATTTGTAAACATGTCGCTGGTAAAAGCTACAAAAATTATCAGCTTGTAGAGTTTATGATAGAAAAAACAACAAATCAAAATCAAACCGATTCTCAATATTACTCCGTGGTACGGTAATCGAAATGACAGTTTAAACGGTTTGTTATAACAAAGTTATATAGTGGAGTTATAAAAACTGATTTGAAACAAACTTATATAACTTCAATTCCAATGACAGCCTTCGTTGGAGTTAAGTTCTATAGCTAACAAAACAGACAGCAGCCTTCTTATTGACGCTTGGGCCAGCTTGTTTACTATGAAGCCCCGTGGAGAGATGTGGAAGCGCGCCTGGACCTGCCGTGGAGATAACAACAAATCGTCGAAGTCATCGGATCGAATCTTGGGACAGAGGAAGTTCATCAAAAAAGGAAAATCTAAAAGTTCGCCATGCAGGGAATTTCACACTAATCACATGCGCGCCATGATTGTTTTTCTTTTTTTTCAATTTCGAATTATTTTAAATAAATCTTGCAGAATCAAGCGTACTTTTTTTATTAGCTTCGTCTTTGATTGAAATTCTAATAGGAAACGTTTGTTTACATGTAAGTTAGTCGACGGTTAGACAGCTGTTTTCTATCTAACTTTCCTTTCCAGTGTGCGCTTTGATTTGACAGCACAGCCGTTAACCACGCCCCCTTTTTTCGTTGAATCTCTTGTTAGATGGCACAGTGTTGTCAAATACATTTGTACAACTTACTCTGATAACTTGCATCTTTTTCTGGCAAGTTATACAACAAAAAAAAGTGCGCTTTTTCCAGTTCACAGGAGTTGTAGAACAAGTTGTGATAACGAAGCGGATTGGTTATACAACCAGTTAGGAAATACGTTTATCTGACAAAGTGTGTTGCTTGGGTATATTTTTATTAGATTATTACATATATTTTTTGTGTGAAATATCACTAGTCTGCTCTGATTTAGCTTGTTCAACCAAAACTTTGGCAGGTTTGTGATTGTTAATAGTATTATTGAATTTTAATGAATAAATTTGATATTTTCTTAAGCAAACATTAACTAAGAACATAAATACAAATATGATTTTAAATCGAAATGTACTACATATTGCTGTTGCAAGCTTCAAAAGTCATATTTGCATAAGAATAAAATAAATATAAAATTTTAAAAAATATTTACTGTTGAAAATGCACTTAAAAGTAGCAATAAAACTTGAGTCTTCCAATTCAGAATGCTGAAAACACCGTCACATTTTTTTTGTTTGAACAATATTATTTATTATTTTAACAAAACAAAAAAAACAAAAAAAAAAAGTCTTTCCAAACTATTTGAACAAGAATCAAGAAATAAAACATTTTTTAAAAAAGATGAGATTAAAGATGAGAGTCTTATAAACTTCTAAAATATTGCTTTTTCCTTGATCATTTAGTACAAAAAAACTAAAACAATCATTTCATACTAATGGAAGGTATTTCTCCTAAAGCTTGCAACAGTAGTTTGCAGTTCAATTTCGAGTATTAAACATGTTTTGTATTCATCCAACTGGTTAATGTTTGATTAAGGAAATATGTTATTTATTTATAAAAATCTTGTAATACCCTATCAATCTCAAACCTGTAAAAATTTCGGTTGTATCAGCTAATTCCAAGCTGAATCAGAGTAGACCGGTGATATTTGTACACAACAATTATGTAATAATCTATTTATTCTTGTAAAAATAATATTTTAATGCGGTTTTATGATTTTAATTTCTGAATAAATCCCACATATTCAAAAATTCGGTTAAAACAAAATTTTCAAAATGTTTAGCGGTTTGCAACCTTCAACAAAGTTGTTTCTTGTATCATTTTTCAAATTTTGATGAGTAAATGACACATGAAACACAACATTTGACAAGTTTCCTGGACTTTTATTTAAAAGTTTGCAATAAATGATTAAGGATTTTAAAACAAAAAACTTAAAATATAGTTATCTCAGAAATTTCCCGATGAAACATTTAGCTCTTAAAAGCATTGGAAAACTGAGAAAATTTCCTATAAGATACTTTTGAAAGTAGCGATGACTATTTTTTCCTTAAGGTTGCCCAGAAAACACGCCGTATTAACAAAAAACAAAAAAAAACAATTTTAAATTAATTAGTTTAAGGATCGGATTCAAAAAAGGGTTTCAACATTTTGCAAAAGAAGAAAAACATTTTCCCTGGTTGATGCGAGGATATTGAACAACTCTTTCGATTCTTTTTCAAGAATTCAGCAAAACGTGCGCAATTTTTCAACTTCAGGTTTGCGTGTGCGATAAATCCTTCAAATGAAAGATTTAAGACCTATTTTCATCTCCTTCACAGCTTTCCAAACTTGTTTTCGTATTTTCAAGTTGACTTATTCAACAAAGTCCCATAAATGCACATTCCATCGACTTCGAAACTTTCCAACCCAATCTTGCACTCCCCAAACTGCACTTCAGGCACGAACCCCAAGCGCCAGCAATTGACCCAAATAAGCGTTCGTAAACGTGGTAGATTTTCCTTTTTTTTTTCTCGCTCGCCATCAACTCTTCAAGTCCATCTATCTAGCTTTCTGTCCAAAGTGACACCATTCCGCCTCCTCCCGCTCGCGTTGCTTTGCGATAGCTTTTGACTTGCACCATGATTACGATATGAGTAATGATCTCCGCGGCGTTGGTGACCAACCAGCCAAACCTGCTCTCCCCCCAGACTTACATATCGCAAGTACTGCTCCGACCGAAAAGCCTCCCCGTCTGGACAGCATCTTAACGGTTCTTCACGGTCGCCGTCCTACTCCAGTTCCTTGGTTCGTTGATCCCAAGTTGCCACCACTGCACTTCTTATTCGTTTTCTTCCTCGGGCTACCTTCACTTGGTCACTGTCACTTTCCCGAAAAGCGCGCGCCCCTCCGATCCGGAACCGCCGGACGACCACTTTCCGTTTCACGACCAGTTACGCGAAGGCCACTCTCCCCTAAAACTGTCACACTCCAGCTCCCAAGTTTAGTCCAGGAACCTGCACCACCGACCGATCCTCTCGACTTGATCGCGGCCAAGTCCCGTTGGAAATCGACGCACTTCTTCTAAGTCACCTCACCTAACAACCAACAACCAAGTTCCTTGTGGGACCCCAAGCCGTGTTGCACGGGGGGGAAAAGAGCCCAGTTCCAAGAGAGATTGATCCGCACCGTTCGAAAGCTCGCACCAGACTAAACCCAGCCGCGGCGTTGCGGGAAATTATGTAGACTCGCGGATCGGCTCCCCCGACGACGACGACGGGTCTTCCCGAAGTGGCGGTCGCGCAGTAAAAAAAGCTCCGATCTTGGCGCGACCCTGCTGCAGCGACGATCGTCACAAGGTTTGTGGGATGCTGCGTTGATCGGCAAAAAAAAGCAGACGATCACAGACGCGAGCGCGTTGACGCGCTTCTTTAGAGGTTCTTGGCGATAAATTTTGGCAAACTTTGTTGCTTCAAAATGGCGACTTTCTCGCGCATGATCGCGTACTCTCTTGCATAATCTCGTCAACGACCAACGGTTCTATGTCTTCATGTCTTCAGGAGGATCCCGTTGGTTCTGCCCAAGAGGTACCTTCCCCGTCTGTGGGCTATTCAATGCAAATTAGCCGTGTCAAAGCTTCGTGCACAATGATGCGTTGCTGGAGAAGATGAGCGGGCAAGTTCTACGCAGCAGCAGCAGCAGAAGCAAGTCACAGTTCTATAGAGGGTGGGAGATTTCAGCTCACCTTGCTAATTGGACGTAATTGGATTGGTGTGCAGGTGGTGAGGGGGAGGACGGGGAGGAAGCACTGAGACAATCCAATCACCAGAATAAATATAGCGTGGTCACGCAAACTTGGGCTTAGCTGCGTCTCGTAGACGAGGAGGAACCTCCTCTCAAAGTTGGAACATGACTGTTTGTCAGTTTGCTTCCGCTTCCCATGGAAGGTCTCTTGGTTAAGAAGAAGACAAATATAACTCAAATGCACAATCTAGAATTGAGATATTTTAGGTCAATTTAGGATGAAAATAATAACAATAACAACAGTAAGATTGAATTAACGCTATATTTTCTTTTATTAAATATCTTTGAATCTGATCAATGAAAATAAAATGTTTTAAACGGGTTATAAGAAAACATTATCAACTAAGTTTTTCGAAAAAGTCCGATATTCAAATTTTGTACGTTAATTCCCGAATCGACTGAATTTGAATGCTGCGAATTTTTTTATTTTGGGCCATTTAGAGGAATAAGTATTCTGAGTGATAAGGTAGATTCTTCAATTTGTTTAGGTTGTTTGAATATCAACAGCACAGTTTATTTGTAAAAGCACATCTCTACGTAATCAGACAGAGAATTCGCTCACAATTTGCGATGTTCGTAATGTTTTCTGCCGATCGATAAATTGTTCGTATTTTCTGAGTGTTTTTTCACTTTTCAAAATATCGAGAATAAGGCTTTCTACACCCTTACCAAAAATCATGATTTTTTGAGTTCCAAATCCCACTTTTCATACGATTTTTTGAGTTCAGGTACTACAACCATAAAAATAGTTATATGGGTTGAACTGAAAAATTCGTATGAAAAGTGGGATTTGGAACTCAAAAAATCATGATTTTTGGTAAGGGTGTAGTCACAAATTTACCAACACATTCAAAGTATGTTTACATGACAGCTGGACGTTTGTTTGCATCAGGTTTCCTATCTCTTTCTAGCAAAAGTTTTTTGTCAGGCGACTTCTAGCTGGTTTTTTTGACTGGCTGCCCGATACGTCAGACAACATACTTCGCAGGGCTGTGACAGCTACAGCACGATCATAGAGTTATCTAAGCCCGAGCTCACGCACACTAGCACCCCATTTGTTTTGCTGGCAGGTACAAAATTTAACCTCAATCTTTTTCGTGTACGTAGACGCAATACATGCGCACGTAGATAACTCTATTGTTTGCATCAGGACACTGTGACGAGGAGTTCGACATTTTTGAGTTAAATTATTTTTTTTTCACTGGGCCTAGAAAGCCTTATTAACGAGAAAACAAAAAAAAATCCATCTTGCTCCAACGCCTTGAAGTGGTTTATAGGGGAGAGTGGGGAGACTTGATCCCAAGCCTGTAACTCGTCAGCATGTGGGTAAAACAATTAGCTTTGTTCTAGAAAGTTGTGCGAAATTGACTAAAACTCATTGTAGAAAACAAAGAAAAAAATTAAAAAATGGTTAAATTGAGTTAAACACATTTTCTAAGAAACTTCCAAGAAATCTTTTTTATTTGGTTTGATAAGTATAGAAAACACTCAAAAATTATTCAAAAAAATATGTTTTATGCATGCATTGTTTGATAAACATATCAACTCCAAAACCCTTACGCATTTGACGTTAAATTTATCGTCATACTATTTTTACAATCAATTGTTTAAAAAAGTGCGTTCAGGGAGACTTGATCCCTGCATTTTTACAGTCACTTGAATCAGCCTCAAGATTAGATAATTGGGCTGGGTTTTCGTACATAGTTTCCTTTAGTATAGTTGTACATAACTTACTGCAGTTTGAACCATTTTTCAAAAGTTTTGTAAACAAAAATTACCAGCTTTTGTAAACATGCTAAAATTTGGTCTAAAAAAGAAAATTTTAAGTTTTTAAATATTTTGCATGCTAAACTTGTTATATTTTGAACACAAACGTACAAGTTCAATGTGAAATTGCTGTAACTTATAGGAATTAAAAGTTTGGATGAATAAGAAACATTTTGCTTAAGATTTCTTCAAAATGTTGAAAGGAGGATCAATTTACCCCCAACATTTTGAAAATGCCGGTTTAAAATATTTTTTTAAAACGCTTGGCATGATTCGAAGAGTTTAGTTTTTTTATCTGATTATCCCTTATCAGCCAAACATAGTTGAATGTTTAAGCTTTCAATTCATGCAAAAAGATCATAGTTTTGTGAGAAATTGACAGAGTTATGTGCGATACAAAAAAAAGGGGATCAAGTCTCTCCCCTAATGACTGGCAGAAAGTGTTTTCACACCCGAGATGTCGCCGTGTTGTAAACGATGTAACGGGAAAGCTGCTTAAAAGTTCTCAAAAGTTTTAAAACGACTACTGGAATCCACTAAACTCACATTAAGGTGTTAGGCAAAATTGTGAAGTATCAGGCGTGCATTTAGGCGTTTTTGGGACTGGGAAGCATCCCACATAGAAAAATGGGCGGAAAACGGCCAGAAAGCGGGGACGTTTTGCCTAAAAGCGGGCCCGATTTTCAGCACGCTTTTTCCCCTCGTTGTGGCCCATTGCGTGCCAGAATGCAACATTTAGGCGGGCGTTACGCATTTTGGCCGAGCTGTTACGCCCGTCTGTGGCACGCTTCTGGGCACATTTTGACCACGATAACGGGCAAAAAAGCGATGGCGGAACGGGGCGCATTTTGGGGGGTGCTTCTTCTTCTTCTTTAGTATTTCCGGATCCAGTTTAGAGCGGTTAGGGTGATCAATACAAATAGGGTGACAAAAAAACAAAACAGATTAAAATGTTTATTCAAAGAGTTTCTAAAATTACAATAAAAGCCACTTAACCTATTTAAAACCAGCCTGTATAAATAAAAGTTGAATTAATATGTTTAACTTAATTTAAAATGGTCCTATTGGTTTAAATAACTGAATTTGATAAAATTATTTTACTAAACTTATTTTGATTAGTAATAACTTTAAATTAGTAGTAATTATTAAAATTTATTTGAAATTAGGTAAATTTTGTTAAATTAAGGAAAATTTAGATTAATTGAGTAAAATGTCAAGTTTAGTTTATTTTAGTTAAATTCAGTTTAATATAGTATATTTCAGTTAAATTTAGTTTAATTAAGTAAAATTGAGTTAAATTGATTTGAATTAAGTAAAATCTAGTTAAATTTGATTACATTTAGTTAAACATATTTGAATTCAGGTAAATTCAGTTAAGATTAGTTATATTAAGTAAAATTAAGAAAAATTAAGCTTAATTAAGTTAAAATATGTAAAATTAAGTTAAAACCAGTTTAATTAAGTTAACTCAAAATGAAATAAGTTAAATTAAGTCAAATTCAGTTAAATAAAAACTAATAAATGAAATACTAAAATAAAAAAGTTCAATGAATATAAAAATAATAGAATAATAAAGTTAAATTAAGTTAAATAAAGTTAAATTCAGATGAATTCTGGAAATCATAGTAAAATAAAGTTAAAGTTAGGTAAATTAAGTAGAATTTAGTAAAAAATAATTACATTTGTTAAAATCTAGTTAAGTTTCGTTTAAAATTAGTCAAATATAGTTAAATTTAGTTTAAATTAGTTTAATTCAGTTTATTTTTGTTTATTTAGTTGACTTTAGCTAAATTTGATTAAATTCAGTTTCATTAATTTAAGTTTTGTCAAATTAAGTTTAATTTAGTTAACAATACGAAGTTAAATTGTTTCTTATTGATTTAAATTGATCTGAATTTAGTTAAATTTAGTTTTATTAAATTAAATTAAGTAGGTTTGGGTAAAATTAATTAAAATTAAGTAAAAATAAGCTTAATTAAGTTAAAATATGTAAAATTGATTTAAATTTACAAATATTAAGTTAATAAAATAAGTTAAATTTGGTTAAGTTACTTTTAAATTTAATCAAAGATAGCTAAATTTAGTTAAATTTAGTTTATTTAAGTGTAATTAAGTTCAATTAAGACAATTTAAGTTAAAAAATGGTAAAAATTGATTGAAATTTCGTAAAATTTAGGTAAATTTGATAACATTTCATTAAATTTGATTAAACTTCGTTAAATTTGATCAAATTGAAGTAAATTAGATTAAATTTGGTCAAATTTAGTTCAATTTGGTCAAATTTAGTTCAATTTGATTAACTTAATTTAGTTAAATCAAGCTTCAAATTGATTTCAATTTAGTTAAATTTATATTTATCAAATCTAGTAAAAAATAGTTAAATTTAGTCAAATTTAGTTAAATATAGTTAAATTAAGTTTAGATTACTTGAAATTTGGTAAATTAAATAAATTTAACTTTTGTTTAGATCATTTAAATTAGTTAATTCTGTTAAACTAAGCTAAATTTGTTTGAATTTTGTAAAATGTTGTTAAATTTAGTAAAATTATGTTGAATTTAAATAAATTTTGTTAAATAAAGTTAAATTTAGTTAAATTCAATTACAATAAGAACATTAAGTTATTTTTAGATAAATTTAGTTTGATTCAGTTAAATTTTATTTAATTCAGTTAAATTAAGTTAAACTCCGTCAATTTTATCTATGTTTTGTTAATTTTGGTTAAATTAAGTTATTTTTAGATATGTTCAGTTACAGTAAACTAATTTTAATTAAATTCAGTTAAACTAAAAAAAACAGATAAATTTGTTAAATTTGTCTTAATTTAGTTTGATAAAGTTAAATTTAGTAAAATTTTGCTAAATTCAGTTAAATGTTGTTAAATTTTATTCAATTAGGATGAATTCAGTAAAATTTAGTTAAATAAAACAAAATGAAGTTAAATTTAGTTACACTAAGTTAAATAATGTTAAATAGAGTTTGCTAAGTATAGTTAAATATAGTGAAATTTAGATAAATTAAGTTAAGTTAAGATATATTTAGATAACTTAAGTTGAATTAAGGTAAAATTGAGTTAAATAAAGTTAAATAAAGTTCAATGAAGTTAAATTGAGTTAAATGAAATTTAGTAAAATTTAAGTAAACTAAGTTAATTTACGTAAAATTAAGTTAAATTACGTTAAATTAACATAAATTTTGTTGAAATAAGTTTTATTAAGAAAAATATACTTAAATTTAACTAAATTAAGTTAAATTTAGTTGAAATTTGTTTAATTCAGTTAAATTTAAATAAATAAAGAAAAAATATGCTGATTATGTAAAAACAAGTAAATTTAATTTAATTTAGTTAAAATATGTAAATTTTTTACAAAATTAATTTTAACTAGGTTTTTAATTTCATCATTAATTTCTGAATTAAAATAACTCTAACTAAAGTTAACTAAATTTAAATTAATTTCATTTAATGTTAACTGAATCTTACTACTAAAATTAACTAAAATCAAATTACTAAAGTTAACTATATTGAACAAAATTGAAATTAATAAAAATGAATAAAAAATAACTAAATTGAAACAAATAACTAAATTTGAATCAATTGACTTTTTTTTAATCCACATGATTTTTACGAAATTCAATTTAATTTTACTTAATTTAACAAAATTTTGCCAAATTCAACTAAATTTTACTTAATTGAGCTGAATCAAACTAAATTTAACTTAATTTCACTAAATTTAACTTAATTTTACTTAACATAACTAAATTTAACTTAGTTTTACAGATTTTACTAAATTTTACTAAATTCAGCAACATTTTACTAAATTCAACCCTTTTTAATAGAACCATCCATAAACCACGTTACCATTTTTTTTGGAATCTGTATAACTAAATTTTAATCAATTAAACTTAATTCAACGTAATTTAACTTAATTTACCTAAATTTGACAAAATTTTACTAAATTAAACTGAATTAAACTAAATTTAACATAATTAAAATTAATTTACCAATTTTTTTATATTTTTCCTAAATTTAACTAAACTTAACTTCATTTAACCTTTTAACTATATTTAACTAAATTCAACTTTATTTAACTTAATTTACCTAAATTTTACTTAATATAACATAATCTAACAAAATTTTACTGAATTTTGCACAATTTAACATAATTTATCTTAATTTGACAAAATTTTGTAAAATTTAGTTGAATTTTGAAAATTATGCTCAATTTGATAAAATTATGTAACATTGTAAAATTGATTTTAATTTAGTAAATTTAATTAAAATTTAGTCAAATTGATTTAAATTTTGTTAAATGTAGTTAAATGTGGTTTAATTTAATAAAATTAGGTATTATTTAGTTAAATTTTGTAATATTAAAATAAATTGATATAAATTTAGTACAATAAAAAAAATAGTACGATTGAATATAATTGAATTAAATTTATTAAAAATTATTAAAATTTCATTGAACTGATTTAAATTTACTTACATTAAAATTTTGTCAAATTAATAAAGAATTAGTTAAATTGATTTAAATTAGTTGGAATTTAGTAATTTCTAGTTAAATTTGTTTAAATTTTGTTAAATTTAGTTTAACTTAGTTAAATTTACTTTTATTTAAGTAAAATAATTTAAAATGACTGCCTAAATTAGTTCAAGTTTGTTAATTTTCGTAAATTGTAATAAGAATCACTCAAAATTACAAAAGTTAAAGAACTTAAATTTTTAAGCTAGTTTAATTAGTTAAATTTAGTAAAATGTTCGTAATTGTTTTAATTTCAATTAAAATTTAGTTGTGTTTAGTTAAAATTTCTTAACAAATGGTGTCCTGTTTTCATGTTGTTGTATTTTTTTTTTGTATTTTTGTAGATTCGATCTGTTTTTTTAATTTCGAGAAAATTAGTATTATTTTGGTTTATTGTTTTTGTTTAGTTGTATGTTCGTAGCTGTGGTTTTTGGTATTTTGTATCTTTGAATCGATGTATTTATGTAGTTGGGAATTTCTACAACTTTAAACAAATATTAAGTAATGATGGAAACTTTATGTCGTAAAAGAAATACTGAGCGAACGAAACACAATAAAAAATCGATAAAAAAATAATGTTTTGGGGAGACATTCAACTAAAATAAAAAAAAAAATAACATTGAACTTTGAGTAGTAAAATAAAAGCTACATTCCTGCAGATGAAGCAGAACAAAAAGGGTGCGAGAAGTCAATTCTCTCTCGGAAGAAGAAAAGGGACAAAATGCGGAGCACTCTAGCAAATCAACTCTTGCCACTAACGGAACTCTTGCCGGAGCGACCTCGGCCGGCCCCGGCGGCGTGGCGTCCCGGAAGTTGTGAGAGGTTGCATCTGCTGCAGCGAGTTGGGCAGCTCGGTCACGGTTGATCCGCCGGGGAACAATTAAGGAACAACTAGTTGGCCACCGACGGCTGCGGTGGCGGCGCAGAGAATTGTTTCCCTCCGGCGACCGTTTGGCTCAGCGCCGACAAACTGCGCTGGATGTTGGGGCAGACGGACGGGATAAACTGCTGCACGGCCGGGTTGGCGGCGGTCGGTTCGACGGCCTGCTCGTACAACATCTTGCGCAGCAGCTCGTTCTGAATGATGCTCTGTGTGTGAATCTGCAGCTCTTGCGGGGTCGGAATGTGCGGCTGGTGTTGCTTTGTGTCGGCCACAATGATATCCATGGCATTCTTCTCGCTCTGCTGGTTCTGGGCCAGGAGTTAGTTGCCTGTTCGGTTTCAGGTCACCATGATGACCAGCACCAGTTGACACGGCGGAACTAATCGCTGGAGCGCGGTCCGGATTGGGCGCCACCGACCCCGTTCCGCTGGCCTGACCTCTGCTTGTCATTCCCCTCCGGCTCCTCCTCGATGACCGTGTCCTGGAGGCGGTAGTAGTGATGTTTGCGACAGGACGAAATTCCGAGCGGCCGGGTACGGTCTGGACTAGCCGCCGGATCGAGGGACGTTGCAGGACACGCTCGATGAGGGGATTCACTTTGTTGGGCTGGACTTGCGGACGCAAACGCGGTGGCAAACGGCGGAATGATGACGGATTGCTCGTTTTCGTGTTCATGGTGGGGTCATCAACCGGGTAGCTCGACACTCCTGGTGAAGCTGGTCGAAAGTGGGAAACGGTTGGCAGCTGGTGGAGGTGGCTGAAATTTGTGTAAATAATAAGGTTAGGTTTAATTAGAAAAATCTGTAACTCACCATCGCCTCCGCTGTGTGCTTCTCCGGTCGTCCCCAAATCTTTTGCACCAAGCGCCAGATCCAGCGGCGTCTCCCGATTCCCCCCTTCAGTGTTCAATTCCTGCTCCATCTGGTCCTGCTCCGGAGAATCAAACTCAAGTTCGGTCGTAGCGAGTTGCCTATAGACCGGAACGCGGTCAACTGATTCACGCAAGGCCGATTTGCGTTGCGTTGGGGGATCCGTCCGTCCTTGCCCTGATAAAAAGTCTAACTAACAGGATATCGTTGCCAAATAAAATTACTATTACTATTACTATTACTATTTTTCAACGCCGGTCTTGCGCCGGGCTGCGCGGCTTTTGGGCACGGGTTCTTTTTGCGTGCGAGTAGGCTTTGCAGCAGTTTGGCCGTGACAAGCTTGCACCAGAGATGTTGCGGTAGTTTGAGCTGCGAGAATGATTTTCCGCGGTTGATCGGGGAGGACTTTCAAATTTATCAACAAAAACACGTGCAAGAAGCATTTTTTTTGACAGCCGCCGGTCGCGTTACGAAATGGGAATGTGTGCATGCGCGCGGGCATCAAGAGAATATGTTGGTGTGCGTGTGCAACCAAAAATATTTTTTAAGGATTGTGTCTAGACTAAAGGCGTCTTAACTGGCACTGGCAACCCACAATAATCGCCCGCTCCCCCCCCAAAAGTTAGAGTGGGATACTGCGACTGAGCGCTCGGTGCGTCTTCACTACGACAAACGCAAACGTACCGAGTGAACCACCTTGGCTCATACGCTGGGTTCATGCCAGACACGAAACCGAGCCGACGAGCCGACGCGTAGCTTGGTGCGCTGGTACGATGAACCAAACTACCAATACACAAATGGGTTCGGGCTCGTACCGAAGCTAGAACGATTAGAGAATGAGCAAGAAAAAAAAAAAGAAAAACAGAAGAATGAGCATGCGGCTTCAGAACGAATAGCTGCTTGCGTTGTGTTTGCGTTCACTTAAGCATAGCATTGATTGTCATGATAGGCGATGTGTGATGAACGAGCAATCGATAGGGCAACTTGTACAAAAAGGGGGTGTAGTATCAAACGCGCCAGCATTACCCGTGTCTGCATGTGAAGCTTGACAACTGGTCGACGAGACGTCGATCGTCCATGATTTTTTGCAGATTTTTGATTTTGAGTCGGAGCCAAAAGCAAATTCTATGTCTTTCTTGAGTAAGAAAGGCAAAAATAGAAATTTTCTAAAATCTGAACGGCAAATCCGATTGGGGTAAAATTTGTTTAAGAAGCTTGATTATGGTCTGGATTATGATATGGAGAAAAATATTTAGATAAAATGCCAAAGGAATAGTTTTGGAATTTGGTGAAAAATTGGCTTTTACCTTCTTTAGGGGTTTTTTCCCTCACAGTAAATTAGTCCAACAGTTGTAAATCAAGAACCACATTACCAACATGGATGAAAATTTGGGAGGATGTAGGGCTCGAAAAATGCAATTTTTCGGATAAATAAACGATCTGAACATTTCAATTGTCGACCGACTTTTTATTAGAAAACCACCTGATCAGGTGAAAACATATTCCGAGTCCCCTAAAGCAATGTATAAATTTAAATTTTGGTATGAAACTGGTTCAGGTTCAGCACATCCCCTTTCAAATGCGCCCAAGAGAGCTTAAATCCATTATAAGGGCTCTGAGAAACCCCCTACCACAAAATTGAGCACTTTTTTACCACACACGGACGCCACACGTGCTCTACGGTAAATTGATCCCCAAAATACGGATATTTGAGATAGACCAACTCTGTCATTGTCAAACGATCGGGCGTCGAAAATCGATCGTCCATGATTTTTTGCAGATTTTTCGAATGAATATTTCTCGAGAAATGATTGGATAACGAAAAGCTTGATTTTGAGTCGGAGCCAAAAGCAAATCAAATACCTTACTTTAGTAAGAAAGGTTTAACAAATAAAAACTGTGTTGTTTTTTTTTTTTTTTTTTTGCAAATCATGTTTAAGTGACAGAAAGTGTAGTTAAAAATCACCAAATTTTGTTCAACTATATATATTTTTTTTTAGTTTAATCCTTATTCTTACCTACAAGTTTGCCGAAAAATTCTTTCAAAAGATACAGATTTTTGTATGGACTTTGGGCAATGGCTTCTTTGGGCATACCGAAGGCACCAAAAATACAAAAAATCTCAGAGAATTGCTCAGTTTCCCCCACTGCACTGACTTCCGCTGTTGTTAATTTAGATGAATTCTCCCTGGACCTGCACCTATCTGTGAATGACTTTATGCCTCAATCAGGAAGACAAGTCTAACTTCATTCTAACTTCATAAACCGATCATGAGTTGATTAAAGATTAATAGAAAAAAAGGAATCATCTCACCAAGGATGCTGACTGTGTTATGTATAAAATTACATAACTGATGACGGCTCGGGTCTCCCCGCACAACGCAGAGCCGTGGGATCTCGGGCCATAAATTTGCGTCATCCCTCCTCGGAATTGGTTCTACTACCGCCAACTGGCACTGAGAGTGCGGTCTCGACCGATCTCAAGGTAATCCCACGTTGGAGGCGGGCTCAGATTAGGCTTAGGGTATGGCCTACATTTTCGCTGCGTCCAAATTGGCAACCTCAAACGCGACTTGATGAAGAACTTCGCATCGCCGCCGGATGAGGCCAATTTCAGACAACGGTTTCCCTCCTTTGGCCGTAGAATTAGAGCCCTCCGCTGACATGGTCATGGCCACACGGCCAAACGGTGGAGCTGATGGGAGAGAGAACAGAAGATGGGCGTTGCTTTGAGAGGTCGAGACTGGCTACAGTGTAGCCTCTGGAATAGGGGTCTCTTGGTTAACCTCTGGTGGTGTTGCAAGATGTAATTTATTTGTAGATCATGGGTTAAGAACCGTTCCAAGATCTAGAACATCGAACGGAACTGTCGTAGCTGTGCACAAAAACTTTAAAATAATGATCATGCTATTTTAAGAACTCGTTCCATTCTGGACGCAACACCTGAGACTTGAAAGATCTTTGCAACACCTGCTGTTCGATCGACACACCTAATTTAAATATCATTAGGCATTAGGCAGCACTTCCATCGTAAACTGCTGCGTCTAGTGACTGTGACTGGTTCTAGACTCTGCTGTGCACCCATCACGATCTGGGAGTTCCACGAAACAATCTGTAGAACCTGTCATGGGGTATCAAAGTGTATTCTGGCACAGTGTTGAGCTCAAAATTAAAATTTTGGGTTAATCGCCGACTAACTGAATTCCACAAACGAAAAGCCATGTCTATGTTTTGGATGTAAGCCCAACATTGGACCACATCCCCTACAATCAGGAACGGAAGAGCAGCGAATGCCTTCATGCTGCGGTTAGGTGTGAGGTCATGGCCGTGACCTACGAGGATGAGCAGCGGACGCCACCGGGTGGTTTGAAAGGAAGTCGCAAGTGACGGGATATTAGCCGCAGTATCTAGCCTAAAGCTATTCTAATAAAAGGTTGGACGAGAGCTGCAGAACTGGTTCTGAATGTCAGCTAGATGGAGGATCTCAGAGGGGACTGCGGGAGACCTGATAAAGGTGCACCGTAGGCATTGGGAGCGTGATTGTGATCGATTGTCGTGATTTGAGGGAGTTAATTGATTATCGAGGGGTTAAGTAGTAATGAATTAAGAATTCTGATGGAAATTGAATAGTAAATTGAAATGTGAGACTAAAAATTTTCAAAAAAAAAATGAATAAATAGAATAAGCGATTTTGGTAATGATATGACGAAACACTCAAAAACTACACGAAAAAAAAAAACAATTCTTGAAATCGTGCATTAAATTCACGAATGCGAGAACCCCAAAGGAATATATTCATATTCACGTTTATAGTGCAAATGCACCATACTGGCCCTGATCGCAAAAATGTCCCATATGCATTTTCATCGATTTTGAGTTATTGATGCAGTTTGGTTTAAAATCGTGAGCTCTTTCAGAAAAGCATATAACATCCAGTACTTTGTTCTAGAAATCAGGAGGAAATCCATATTTTTTGCGAAAACTTAACACGTAGCCTTATGTGTGGGACAAACTTGTTATGCATTTTACTCAGCTTGCTGTTTTTGCATATGGGACATTTATGCGAACATGGGCAGCATACTCATGAATAAATTCCTTCATGGTTCTCACATTTGTGAACATAATTCACGATTACGAGAATTATTTTTTTTCTGTGTAATGTTAAGAGAGTATTTGAATGGAACAAGGAATGTGATGACATTATTTGATTAACTTCTTTCATTGTTTAATGCCTCTTAATTTTCATTTACATAAGGATAGAAGCATTTTACATTTAGTGATTATTTTTTCATTACAATTTACTATTTCTGGACCCTGAATTCAGAACCATCATTGACAGTCATTGTCCCAAAAGTGAAAGAAACCATCTACCACCTTAATAAATATCATTGAAAGATCTTGATTGAGATTGAGTACCCTGCAATCACATGATAAAAAGAGCACCTTACATTTACTCCACTTTTTAGTTAGATACTATCTTTACACAGAGCTCACACTTGCTACAAAATGTTTTGTTTTAAAGTAAGCGTGAGTCCCGTGTTAAAACTGACAGTTCGTCACTTTGTGGTTTGACTTTGTCAAATCAACGAGGAACAAACTAAAAAGTTTCAAACAAGAAAGTGACCAATCACCGGGGGTTTAAATTGAGTACCCCCATTGCTTTTGTTTCAGAGACAAAGGCGGAATGATACCTTTTGAATGATTTCTTTCATTTTTGAGCGACTTATCACACAATCATATGGACCCCTAGACACTGCTCTTCTAGATGTCTGATCCAGATAGAAGTTAACATTTGATGACTTTTTTTTTATCTCAAAAGTTGTTCATGATCAAAGTCACTCATGAGTACCAAATGAATTCAGTTCGATCGGTGCTTCGTATCAGACACCTTTTTGATCATCGTCTATCACATTACCGTATAATAAAAGCAAACGAAACATGCAAACAAAACAACTTAACCATGATCAAACTCCCCCTCAAAGCAAACATTATTTCACGCGGCCAGTGAGCAACTAAATAATACCCACTTTCCTATGCAAATTAACCCTCACTGCTCTCTTTTCCATCTCATTCTCAATAACGCACCTTGAACGCAAACGCACACAAACCCCCCGCGACCGGTTCACCGATGCATCAATTAAACCTCCCGATGCAAATTTAATTACTCGCCGTGAAGTGGCGCGTAATTAACCTCACGCTCACTCGGCTCGATCGATTGAGTTCACGCGCCGATCAGGTTGCGATCACACAGCGATGAACACAAACAAAGCGGGACTCACGGAACGCTCCGCGAGAGAGTGAGTGACGCCGAGCAAGATCAAGTGAGAGCTAGTGTGAAGTTTGGTACAGAGAGAGGAGAGCGAATGCGGGGAGCAGTGTTGTCAAATCGAAATTGAGCTTATTATGGGAACAATTTTAAAATAGTTTCGATTACCTGAAGGTTTATTAATTTAAAATATCAACGTACAAACATGTCTGTAAAAATATTCTGCACAGTAAAAAATAATGTAAATTTGGAAGCTGTAATTTTGGAAGGTTGAATATTAACTCTTTTATGATGTAATTTTACCTCAATTTAGACTGAAAAAGTGACATTACACCAGGAAAGTGGTAAAATTACACCTTTTTCTGACATAAAAGATGTACCCCTTCCCAGATGTAATATTACTTTGATTTTTTTTTCTATGTGTGTATGTCTGTGTATTTGTCTAAAATTGAAATGTTTCAATTTAAAGCCATAGAAATCCATAAAAAATGCGTTTTTAAGCATTTAAAGACTAATGGAAAAAGTTGAGGATGATATTTTTTTTACAAAATATCAGTTTAATGAAGTTTTTCAAAATTCTGTGTACCTCAAAAAATGTCTGACACAAGATCAAATGTCTGTGAAACAAGGACAAATCTGTGCATCAGGTTTCCTTGCTTACAAACCAATAAATATAACTTAAGAGCAATTCCAGCTAAAATCAGGATTTTTTTGGTACTTTTGTACCCAACCCTCTCCGATTTCAATGAAACTTTGTAGACATGTTATCCTAGGCCTATATAAGCCATTTTTGAGTATATGGAGCCAATAGTACTCGAAAATAACATTTGAGAAGGGCGTAAGGTATTTAAACATTTTTGTATTTTGCAATTTAAAAATTACTGTATCTCGAAGCCGTTGCATCGTATCAAAAAAGTGGCCAAAGACAAACTTTCAGGAAATTGGACGGGCTTTCTGAAAAAAAAAATACACTGAAACAAAAATACACGCCACTTCTATGAGATTTTTCAGTTTTTAAGTTTAAAAGTTGTGATGTCACGTTTTTTTTTTCGCTCAAAATTTTTGAGAAAATTGCCTAAAATGTTACAAAAAGACTCACGAAAAATGAATGGATGATATGACTCTTCTAAAAAAATACAAAAATCATTTAATACAACTGTTTTTTTTTTTTTTGAAGAATGGTCTAAACGTCTAAATTTTTCAGAATCGTTAGTGGGAATCGATTCCCCAGACAATTTTACATAAAAGTCTCTATATTGTCCATTGCCCTAAGTCCAATCCTTGGGAATATACAGTGGTTTTAAAAATAAAAATGTTTAAAAAATAGGTTTTTTGTGGTTTTTGCCAATTTTTATATGACAGACTTGGTTTTTCAGTCTCGTAAATATTTTTACCGGAAAGCTCTCCAATTTCCCATAAGTTTGTCTTTGACAGCATTTCAATTAATTGTATAGGCTTACAGATATAAGTTTGATTACATTGCTCACAACTGTAAATAGATTTTTTTTTTCAGTGTGGTAGAAACCTGGATAGTAAATAAGCTTACGTAAATAATAAGACAAGTCAAATTGAAAAACTGTCAAAGGCAAACTTATGGGAAATGGGACGAGCTTTCCGGTAAAAATATTTACGAGACAGAAAAACCAAGTCTGTCATATAGAAATTGCCAAAAACCACCAAAAAACCTATTTTTTCAACATTTTTATTTTTAAACCCGCTGTATCTTCCCAAGGATTGGACATAGGACAATGGTTAATATGGAGACTTTTATGTAAAATTGTCTGGGGAATCGATTCCCACTATCGATTCTGAAAAAAATTGACGTTTAGACCACTTTTCAAAAAAACAGTTGTAGTAAATGATTTTTGTATTTTTTTAGGAGAGACATACCATCCTGCATTTTTCGTGAGTCTTTTTGTAACATTTTAGGCTATTTCCTCAAAAATTTTGAGCGAAAAAAAACGTGACATCGCCATCAAATTTAACTTTTAAACATAAAAACTGAAAAATCTTATAGAAGTGGCATGTATTTTTGTTTCAGTGTATTTTTTTCAGAAAGCCCGTCCAATTTCCTGAAAATTTTTCTTTGGCCACTTTTTGATACGATCCAACGGCTTCGAGATACAGTATTTTTTAAATTGCAAAATACAAAAATATTTAAATACCTTACGCCCTTCTCAAATGTTATTTTCGAGTACTATTGGCTCCATATACACAAAAATGGCTTATATAGGCCTAGTATAACATGTCTACAAAGTTTCATTGAAATGGGAGAGAGTCGGGTAGAAAAGTACCAGAAAAATTCCTGATTTGAGCTGGATGATACTCTTAAAATTGCAAAAGTTAGTTAAAAAATAAAAGCATGACAGCGAGCGAGAGTGCAACTCTCTTTCTTCAAGATTCTTCCAGTCTCTTTCTTCAAGATTTTTTTTTGTTTCAATGAGTGACTGGCATAAAAGGCATAGCAAAAAAACGATTCAATTTGACTTGATTGAGATTGAGGATTGAATATTGAACATTGAACATTGAACATTGAAGATTGAATATTGAAGATTAAAGATTGAAGATTAAAGATTTGATGATGAAAGATTTGACAGGTTGCAGATTGCACAGTAAAAAAACATGTAAATTTTAAAGTTTTAATTTTGGAAGGTTGAATATTACCACTTTTAAAATATTATTTTACCTCAATTACACAGAAAAAAATCATGGTAATATTACATCTGGGAAGGGGTACATCTTTTATGTCAGAAAAAGGTGTAATTTTACCTCTGGAAATGTGTAATTTTACCACTTTTCTGGTGTAATGTCACTTTTTCAGTCTAAATTGAGGTAAAATTACATCATCAAAGAGGTAATATTCAACCTTAAAAAATTACAGCTTATTTTTTTCTGTGTAGGACTGGAAAAGTGACATTACAACAGAAAAGGTGGTAAAATTACACATTTACAGAGGTAAAATTACGCATTTTTTCTGACATCAAAAATGTACCTGTTCCCAGATGTAATATTACCATGTTTGCTTCTGTGTGAACATGTAGATTGAAAAATGAATACGGGAGCGGCCGTGGCTGACTGGTTAAAGGTGTTCGCTTTGTAAGCGAATGGTTCTGGGTTCGATTCCCATCTGCTCCCAACGAGAAAGTTAAGAACACATGGATTGGTAAGCAAAAATGCTAACCACTAGGCCATGACGACTTGGTGAGCGTAGACTGGAATTAGGAATACTGTTACAGAGAGCGAGTTGTGGCGCTATAACCACGGCAAATAGTGTCCAGAGCATTCGTGGAAATACAATGTCCCATCCCAGAGGGTCCCGGAGTACCAAACATTCTTAGCTTGGAGCTCCCAACGAATACAACCAAATCTCGGATTGTATGGTGGTGTGTCCCCACGCTTCTTCCTCCCTGTCGATTCAGAATTGTGTTGTTGTTCGAACACTCTGTGCTCGAGCTCAATCCTAATTACGACTCATCTCTGCGATACGGCTTTACGCAGTAGGCCTGGCCGCTTTAACGCTTGTGATGTTTCAATGCATTCCGATGCCATGGCGCACTACAAATGTTGATAAATGACAAGAAGAGTGCTAGGCGTCATCTAACCTAAGGCACTCTCCAGGATCCCTTCGAAAGATTGGAAGCGCTAGGGTCTGATTAGATTAGATTAGATTAGAACATGTAGATTGAAAAATGAACATTGAAGATTGTAGATTAGATTAGATTAGAACATGTAGATTAGGTTGGTCCAAATCCGGACTTTTTTGGGGCTACCCCCTGAAATCAAAGATTGACCCATCACTAGGCTAAATTCCAAATTTGAGCTCATTCTGACCACGGGAACCCCTCCCTCCAATCGCTTAATGTTTGTATGGGAAAAATCATCAAAATGTATGGAAAAAAGCAACTGTTTTACTTTTTTACCTGTGGAGGGCGCCATAGTTATCCGATTCTTACCATTTCTCAAATGTAGAACCTTCATTAAATTTAGAACAACTTTCCCGAAGACACCATATTTTTAGGATTTTTTCCCGCGAAGTTATTAGCGCCCAAAACTGCAATTTTATTATAATTTTTATTCAGAATAGCAGGTTTGTTTTGAGATATATTTAGCATATAAATTATTAAATAATGTCAAAAATAAAAAAAGTGCGCTGAAAAAAATCATTTAAAGAAAATACAGCTTAGGCTCATTTAAAACAGCAAATGTCATGTGAACAGGGTTTGTTTGTTTTTCGAAGCATTACAAGCAGTTGTTCGTATATGCTAAAGAAACATGATAATGATTCAATTATTTAAAACAAATCTTCAGGTAATACAAATTTTGTTCCTTTAGGTATGATAAATTAAAATCCAAAACGTTTGCAATCTGGGTTGGGGCAGAACAGATGACAATCAATGGATGAAATAGTTCATCGAAATTTGTATTCTCTCTCACACGCTCTTATAACATGATATCTATTGTTGTTCACATATTACATTTGATTTTATATCTCAATACAAACCGACTATTTTAGTTGAAAATTATAATTAACATGCCAGGAACGCAGCGTAGCGGATATCAAACGAAAACGACGACGACGACAAAAGTCCAAGCCGAGAAACAGAGCACGCGCTTGTAGGTAAACAGGCAGGCAGGCAGGCAGGCGAGCAAGCTCGTGAGAGAGTTTGAACCTGAGAAAGAGCACGTGCGTGTACGAATTAGAAATAAACATCGTTGTTAGGTAGCCCCTTACAGGTGGCCGCGCAAAAATGGTCAGTAATGGGCTCTAATAACTTCGCGGGAAAAAATCCTAAAAATATGGTGTCCTCGGGAAAGTTGTTCTAAATTTGATGAAGGTTCTACATTTGAGAAATGGTAAGAATCGGATAACTATGGCGCCCTCCACAGGTAAAAAAGAAAAACAGTTGCTTTTCTCCATACATTTTGATGATTTTTCCCATACAAACTTTAAGCGATTGGAGGGAGGGGTTCCCGTGGTCAGAATTAGCTCAAATTTGGAATTTAGCCTAGTGATGGGTCAATCTTTGATTTCAGGGGGTAGCCCCAAAAAAGTCCGGATTTGGACCACCCTAATGTAGATGAAGAATGAAGAATGCAGATTATGGATTTAAAATTAGTGATTGGAGATCTAAGAATATTGATTAAAGTTTGATAATAAAAGTCCTTTTAATTCAATTTTAATCTGCTCTGAGATGACACTCACACAGAAAAAAAAACTGGGAGCACTGCCCAAAGTGATGAGTGATTTATTTCTAAAAACTCTTTCTCTCTCTTACTCTCGCGCTCTCTCCTGCGCTCATTCTCTCACCACTCGATCGCTCGTATAATAACGATCGCCGTAGACCGGCTCAGCTGCAGTTGACCAGTACAGTCCGGTGCGTGTCTTTCGGTCGGGTGTTCCAAATCGTGTGTCTCCCCGGTTTTGCTCGTGATCGACCGTTTGTTGTTGATTCAAGATAAGCTCACCCTGGTGGGCATTTGAGAAAGTTCAAGTTCGAGCTGATAAGTGGCGGCATAAGTGATAAGCCTCTTTTGTGCTCCGGAAAGTTCTTGGATCGTCATCGCCTAAAATTATGAGAAACCTTCTCATTGATCAGGTAAATTTCGCGTGGAAGAAACCGTTGCTCATCCGAGTATTTTTAGCCGTCGACAGCTAAAATGTGCAATTTTGTAAGCATTTTGGCTCACCTTTTTTTTTGTTTGGCTTTTTAAAGCAGTTTTGTGAACAGTTAGTAATTCGCTCGGTTTTAAGTTAGGGTTTTGGGGGTTTGAGGATGGGATAAGAGGGGGGAAGCTTTCAACGCAATCTTGTCCGTTATACGCAGGAAAATGGTACTTGTTGAAATGGCAATCAAAGCATTTCCTCATTTTCCACAAACACACACAGTTTTTGGTTGGAGGAGGTTGTGGAGGAGGAGTTGTAGTGATTTTTGCCTCGTTTTCTCGCGTGAGCTATTTTTAGGTGGGTTTTGGGTTTTCGTGGTGGAGCGATTTTCCCGGCACCGGCACGAATGTTTTGGAAATTTTGCACACCTTCGGTTTTAGGAGGTGTTGAACGATTTGTTGTTAGGGTTTAGAGGTGAATATCAAGTGGATTCGGTATCAGCTGTTTTAGCTGGATGGTCAGTGCTAGTTTGGCTTTCAATTTTCAAGGGGAACGTCTCACTTATGTTTTTTTAATTCGAGCTCAAAACCAAATTATTTATAACATATTTTTAGAAGTTTTACTTCCAAAATGAACACAAGTTCCCAGCAAGATTTTGGCTATTTTTGCAACAATTTTGCTCGAAAACAACACAGAATTCATTGTTTTGATCAGTTTTTATCAGTAACATTTAACTTTATTTAAACAATCGCAAATATGAATAGTTTAATAAGTTTTATAGCTACTTATCGCAATTTGATTTTTAAAATTTTCAGTCTTGTTTTAGCAACAGCAGAAAATCGCATAAAAAAATTACAAAAACCTGTTGGTTTTGTCTCACTTTTGCTCTCATAGCACGAGCTGTCAACACCAATTTAGTCACGTCAAAGAACATGCATTCTTGAAGCGCCATGTGTCACCTTTCCGATTAAAACCCACATTAAGCCATCAATGCACTCATAACCGGTAGCCGACCCCTCGACCAATCTCTTCCTCAACTTTGTCTGCCGGCGGCCGGCTGGCCCCCTTCACGACACGTTACGGTTCACGGTGCAGGTTACCGTAAAAGGCAACCCCGGGCGATCAACGCTCATATAAGGAGAGCTGATTACCGGCCCGGTAAGGGGGCTTACCTTTCTAGAAGGCTTCGAAAGCTCAGCCAACCGAATCTCGCTGGTTTTTATTTGGTTGGGGCGCTGTCAGACGCCACTTAATTGTTCAATTTCAAATTAGCGTGATGGGTTTTCGAACAAGTTGAACTTGGATTGAAGTTGGGCGATTTTGATAGCTATAACGTCTCTAGTTTATACTTGTCCATCATTATCTAAATTTTTACCGATTTGAAAAAAAAAAAATATTTTTTCTTAATTGTTTTTCAAATTCCTTTTAATTTTCATGATTTTTTTTAACTTGTCTCTTTTTGTGTTTGATTCAATCACCCTTCTCAAAAATGTGTCTAGTTTGAGCAGCAGATATTCATAAACGAGATCGCAAAAAAGTGAATTGAATTAAATCAGCCACTTCTGAGCTAATGTTTGGCGATGCCGCCGGTGTTATGTGGGAGCATGCCGGTTGACCTGGGTGGGAGACACTACGCTCAGTGTGGAATCGGACTGGGACGGATGTTGTGGGTAGAAGCTAGATTAATGGTCAAACATCGTGTCGAAGTGGTCTGAACAGAGGGAATGGAACATACGAGAGAGAACACGAGAAATAAAGCAAAATTATGTATTGTACTAGCAAAAATTCGGACAGTTTAAAAAATATGCATTCAATCCTCGAATTCTGAACAGTTTAGAAAATGCCCATCATTGAAAATTTCATAGCAAATCGATGATTGGACAAAGATTTTCTCAATTTTTCATTTGCTGAACCCAATTGTGTATTGAAGTATTTTATAAATGAGAGAGGAACAAAAAAAATATTTTAATAGAACAACCTTATCACAAAATCTCAAAGAAAAAGAAGGAAAAAATAAAAGAATATATTTTACAAATCTAAAATAGATAAAATTCATCCGGATCAGGTCGGATATCAAAATTAACAATCCCACACCCAAAATTCCGAGTCGAGAGAATCGTTCCCTCAACAATTATTGAGAGCTCAGCGTCAAAATCGAGAGAATAATGCTACCAACTCACACCACCATAAAAATTAGTCCATTTAATAAATCTCCAACACGTGTCACTCAAGTGACCACTCTTTGTTCACCAAGCTATGGTGGCCGGGGCCGATAAGTCATTGGGTTAGTCTGTCAAAGGTCTCTGGTTCGGTTCCCGTAGGCGACACTTTTGATTTTTAGTTTTGACGGATGAACTTTTTTTTTGCAAATGAACCTCGAGAGAATTTTCGCCCATCCCGAGCTATGTTCTCTGTGTCCGTAAATGGTACCACTACACGGAGAGACCGGCCGGGGCAAATCTAAGAAAATCTTGGTTAATTTAACTAAAAGTATGGGTTAATTTTTTAAACAGCTTTTTTTAACAATCGATTGTTGATTTTGTTAACCCGAAATTGCTGACCACCAGTAACTAAAATTAACTAAAAACATAGTTGGAATTGCCATTTTTGTTGGTTAAATGGTCGAAAAAAATTCTAGCAGTCAACTGCTAGAATATTTTTTCAGCAAATTAACTAATGTTTTTTTTGTTTTCAGCTGAAATATTGTGGAATATTCTGTTAAAACTGACATATTTTTCAACATTTTTCAACACTTTTTTTCGTTGTATCAACCGAAATATTTTTGCATGCAGCAAATTATTAGTGGTTTATAACAAAACATTTCTTAATTAGACATAATTTATGTAAGTGTTGATAAATATTTTCTTTAATTATCTAACGATATAGGCTGTGCCGAATTTCTAGCTATATTTTAACTAATGTCTTACTTGAATACAGAAAAATATTCGTACATGTAGTCAATAATTAGCTGTTGTTAGCAATATTTTTATTAAATTTGCAGTAAATTTTGTAATAATGCCTCACAAATTAATAATGAGTGTTTTTATTTTCGGATTTATTCTGCCTAAAAATTTAACGTCTTGTACTAATTTGTTTTTTTTTAAGTAAGTTGTTAAATTACTGTTAAAAAGCATCAAAACAAAACTTTGTTTAACTGTTATTTTAAAACATGTAAAGTTTGACTAATGTTTTAAAAAATTACGAATTCCTTAAAAATAGAAACCGAGCAAAATTTTCACCAAGTTTTAAGCTAATATTTTTATTATGTTGTATAAAATTGAGTGTTGTATTCATTTACCATCACTGTGAAATCATCCGATAAGTCATCATCATCTACAACGGTCTCAGGTTTAGTTATTTTTCTTATGATGGGACACAGAATTTTCACCAAAGTGAACCATTTGCTGCAAATAGACATGTGAAATTTATTAGTAATTTAATTTAAAATTATTAATTTCGGCTATAAACTGAAAAAAAGAACGTAAATAAATGTAATTATAATGAGGGAAGAAGAAATATCAATAATGCTACTTACCAAGCTTGCATTAATTTAACAATTACTTTTGGCAACACAATTTCACTGCATTTGATTCAATTTATTCAACATACTCCGATTCCTGAAAAAAATATCATGAGTTTAACTTACCAGTTTATTGAGCAGTCATATTGCATCAATACTTTCAAGATAATAATTATCTTCTTTTTTTTGATATTTTACTTCTTCTCTATTTTTATGTTGTCATATGTACGCATTTCTATGTATTTTATAATTGATGATTCTGAAAAAAGAATGGTTCATTAAGATTTTATCCGTCGTAAGCACGAAGATTTTGAAAGATTCAGTTTTCTAATAAGAATCACAAAAGATTAATTATTGTGCAAAAAAAAACCCATACTTAATTGGATTAACCAACATTTTGTTAAATTTGCCCGAGCTGCTCTATCCGTTAAGAGTTGGCCCGCATCTCCCTTCTACCACATACTGTATGTGCTTCTACTGCCTTCTCTTTCCATCAATTATTCTTATAACGTGTTCAACTCACTCGCATCAGAGGTCCTCATGGCGAAGGTTGTCCTCTTGCTCTTAATAGTTTATCACCTGCAAAGAAATCATCAAAAAACCTACTCACCATTCTACCTCCCCAGTTGCAACACTTCGATTTGCCACTTCAACATTAGCCAAATAGTGTAATTTTCACCTTTCACACCCTCTCACTTCATAATTAACAACACAAACTCAACAAATCGACCGCTCTCGTTCAAATCCTGACTTCAAATAACAGACGTAAACAAACCCAAGTTCATCTTTTAAATATTCAACCAATTGTTATTTATATTCAA
Organism: Culex pipiens pallens; assembly: GCF_016801865.2. Classification (NCBI taxonomy): domain Eukaryota; kingdom Metazoa; phylum Arthropoda; class Insecta; order Diptera; family Culicidae; genus Culex; species Culex pipiens. The sequence goes on from NC_068937.1 coordinate 125,993,229, forward strand.
CCAACAAAATTTTTGATTTTCCTAAAACCAAGGCTAACAGTCGAGAACGTTCATTCGAGTTCGGGAAATCTGTTAGCTTTTTGCCTTTATCATTTTCAACAAACAGGTTATTAAATTAATACTGAATTTTGGTTAATTTAACTGAAAATTGGCAGTGACAAGTACGTTTTTGTTAAAATTTACGAAAGTAAAATCAACACTTTTGATTATTAAAATTTCTGGGCACAGTCTCTCCGTGTATACTCTCGCCTCGAGGCCATTATTCTCTCGGACTAGCGCTGCCCAGTTTTGGGTTGTGGTATTCCGCTCTAGGATTTTTTTTGTTATTTTTTAATCATTTAAATACATATAGCTTTATCTCGGGCGAATCAGGACAGCGGGTTCGGCCATGGCTTTGTACAATATTTCGCTGTTTTTGATTGACATACACAGAACAACAAAATTAGTTCATCCTCTTCCAAATTTGAAGCTTATTTGTGCTCCGAAAACTGCTGTCCCTATTCAGACTGTAGTCTTTATTCGCCCCAGTTGACGGAATATCATTATTCAGCAATTCCCCACGAAAACAGCATGATTCGAACAAAAGTTCTCCGATCGGGCTCAAAATTTTTCTGGGGGTTCCTTGGCCTAAATAATTAGACCTGTATTTTTTTTTGGTTATTAGGGTGACCTACGGCGTGTTAGGGTGGCCCGAAAAATGGCAATTTTCGTCGATTTTCGCAAAAAACACTTTTTTCAAAAAATTATATCTCCGCGCCATCCGATTTTAGCTCTCTTAGGCGCAAAATTTCAGCGATGACCTATACATGTTAGGGTACCAAAAGTTGCGTATTTCAATTGCGTATCTAAATTACAAAAAAATTGGTACCCTAACATGTAAAGTCATCGCTGAAATTTTCAAGTTATCGCAGTTTTAGTGAAAAAAGTCGATTTTTTCCCGTTTTCGTCATTTTTCCATTCTAGTGCGTGGCGCGTCGAAACCCCCAGTTTTTATTTTCAAAAAATCGTATTTCAGAGTATCGATAACATAACTTCACCATTTTTTGTGAAACTTTCCGAGGAATCTGATAAAAATGTTTTTAGACATAGACTCTTTGGACCCGAGACCTTCAAAACAGCATTTTAAGTTTTCATACGACCTTTACAAATGTTTAGCTAGATTTTTGGAACTTCTTTCTATTTTTTTCCAAATAGCCAAACTAATCACCTTTCTTTCGCGCCTAAGAATCGGATGAAATGGCGCGGAGATATGATTTTTTGAAAAAAGTGGTTTTTGCGAAAATTTACGAAAAATGCCATTTTCGGACCACCCTTAACACGGAGCAGGTCACCCTAATGGCCAAACAAAAAAATACGGGTCTATTTATTTCGGCCAAGGAACCCCCAAAAAAATTTTTAGCCCGATCGTAGAACTTTAACTGTTAAATTAAAATAAATTAAATGATGTTGTTAATTTTTTTTTCACGTATTTTGTTTTGCTAATTTTTAAACCCTTCAAGTAAAATTCTTTCAACAAGTTGTTTAGAATAGTACCCTACACATGCTGATTACTTTTGGTAACGATCATCCCATTCCTTGTAAAGTTATGGAAATCGTCATTAATCAATGATTGCAAATTAGGACGTCAATGAATGTGCCACAAAACTATATAAATTTTTAAACGCATTTGATTTAGATCGGAAATTCTTTCAGTGCCTTGAAGAACTCAACACCCGGCACATGCTGCTTCCTTTTGGTGCTGAAATTCGTTAAATTGAATTCATAGTGATTTCATAGTGATGATCAATTTTCTTCGAAAATGATCAACGGCTTCACCTCAATTAAAGCAAAAGCTGATAAATATGTTTAAATGCAAAAAAAGCACAAAGATTATCTAAAGTCGATTGTATGATAACATGAATTTGATTCCTAAGTTTTGATTGAATTTAATCAAACTTAGTTTATTTTACTGAATATTGTTTTTGAGACAACAGACTTAAGTAATTTTCTTTTGCGAGAACTTTGAATAATCTAGTCAAAACTGTACAAAAATTCCTTGTCACAAAAAAAAAGTCTTGCCAGTTTCAAATATTAGCAACCAAATTTTATCCCACGTCGCAATAACCCATCAAAATCAATAAACACCGAGTTCAACACCATGTGCCGTGGCACGGTCATGTTTTCAAATTCCTTCGCTACCTTAAATTTAGTTTTAATTTCATTGGCACCTTCACGCACCAGCACCACACCTTGTGCCGAAACGACAGCTCATCAAATTATACTCTAATTAGTGACCGCGGCGTCGTCGGGGAAACAAGGTCAGACCCATATCAAGCCCCTCCTGGGTCTGCTGATGGTTCGGTGGTTCGTTCAAAACCTGCTGACTCATATTTGGCTCAACGTTGGTTGAGGCCCAAAAATTTGCACGTCCAAATTCGGTGGTGGGCACTGCGATTTGGTACGGTTCGGTTAATCCATTTGACGAGTTTTTTAAAAATATTTTTTTCGGTTTAAAAAAAAATCTCAGATAAGTTATTAAAACGTTCCGCACTCTACGAAGGGTTGACTGTCAAAGCTAACTGCGCAACTTGTGCGGATCTTCTGTTGGTTGAGTATTTGGCTACCTGCGCAAATGGTGCCAAGTGCATCATCAGCACCGTTTCCCCCCGCTTTGCGTCTGGCTTCAAAAGACGATACAGGGCAGTTGTCAGTTGTTCGTATTTTCGGTGGGGGGGGGGGGGGTATTTTGGGTCAGTTGGACCATTTTGCTCTTCAACATGCTTCAGAATAAATCAAGTACATTTATTTAGCAACTAATTTTAAAATATTTTTTGTTTGTTACTTTACCCCAATTACCCCGTCACCCGCTAAGAAATGGCACACCGCTGCACTTTGCTCTTCACGGTGTACTCAGCTGAAATGATGCAACGCCAAAAATGCGTTTCTGTCAGATTTATTTCTGTAAAAAACGAAAGCGATAAATCTCGGAAGGAAGCGGCTAAAAATAACTCACTCGCGATCGTTTTCCTTTTGGAGGCAAAGAACTGCGCGATGAGAGCAGAATCTTCAGACGATGCATCACGAGCGCGATTCTCTCTCGCTCTCGACTCTCTCCCTCGCGATAAATTATAATTGAATGCACACGCAGTGAATTTCTCTTCGCTTTCTGCACAATGTATTTCATTCTTGTTTTTTTTTGTTGGTGCGTGTGTTTGTGCGAATTGGCATTCGAAGAATTTCAAATGACTGACTCTGGTACGTCACAGTAGCGTCTCCTTGAACCTGAACCCCCAAGTAGCTACTGTGAGTGACACATCGAACAGCTGTTGAGGATCATGAATCGACTGTTTGACTCTGAGAAAAGATCAGCTTGAGTCAACGGATATTAGCGATACCGTGATTCAAGCATTAAATGTGACTAAATTTTGAAATCTGTTTGGAATTGTTTACTGAACGTACGCCTTACATATCAATAAATTAAAAGTCAGAATGTTTGCATGCAACATGGAGTTAAACTTTTTGAAGTACCATGGTAAACTTAAGAGCAACTTCACAGAAAGTTTAAATCCATGTTGCGATTTTTATTTTTTATTTTTAAAACCGCTGTAGCTTCACAAAGATTAAACTAAGCACAATGGTCAAAATGGTAACTGTCAGGTAAAATTGTCTTAAAAAATCTATTCCCTTGATACGTTTATGAAAACTTTGACATGTACAGTATTCACACCCCTTGGGCACTATGCACATTTTGTGATGAAACATGTAAACAATTTTAAGTTTGACAGAAACCTACTACTACGTTTTGTTCAAGAACTCATGCCGAACATTTTTCTACAAAAAGCTCATGAAAGGATGATTTCTATAAAAAGTTCTAAAAAACATATTATTACAAAAATTCAAAAAGGTAACAAAAAGTTTGTACACCTTTCGAAAAATTTACATAAATAAATTTATTTGTTGACAAATCACCAAAAATCCAGTCTCCCAACTCCCAAATAGACATCCTTGACTGATTAAAAAAATTGGATTGAATATAAAGTTTACTATCTACATAGTATAAATGTTTATATAACTCTGTAAATTCTATGTAAAACTTTTCTAAACTTAATTTTGCAAACTTTTAATTTAACTAAATGTCAATATATTACCATAGAATTGCTAAATAAACATTTTGGGGTGGGTAAAATATTGTTTTGAGGATCTTTGTATCGATAGAATAGATTTTTCGTTGCAATTTCGTACCAACCCGGAATTACGTAGTCGGAAAATACTCCGGCATCCGAACCAGTCCACGATTCACAAATCAACCTATGTGGCATCGGAAAGAGCATAAATATCCGATCTTTTGATACCGAAACATCTAGGTTTTCTATAAAACCCATGTAAAAACGTTGTTGTGGTTTCGTTTGAGCAACATGCCAAAAATTTATGGACTTTCGTAATTTTTTGTTCTCGTGGATCAAACTTACTTTTTGGGTGGGTGGTCATAGACAATTGTAGTAAATTTGACAGGCTTGCTAAGAAAAAACACGACACGTCTTAGGGGAACAGCATCTAATTCCAGCGTGCCTCTAATGTTGCCATATCAGCACTTTGACATTTGATTACAGCTCATAAAAGCGTTTTCAACTGAAATCGAGTAATAATCAGCTCAATAGGAAGTGAGCAAGCAAGTTTCTATCAAAAGTTTTGCAAAATAATTTGCTTAAATAATGAAAATCAGCAAATTGAACGGAATTAGGAGCAAACGATAAACCTGCCAAACATACGAGAATTTCACCTACGATTTTTTTTTCAAAGTTAAACGTCAAATTTAAAGCTGATTCCACGATATTTTTCACGAAAAATGCAGAATGGTATGTCCTATTAAAAAAAAAAAAACAAATCACTAAGTCTTCACTTCACTTTTTGTCATCTGGGGTGATTCGGGACAGAGCACTTAAGGGTATCAAATTTGGAAGCAAATTTATCAATTTTGTTATTCTATATCTGTTCAACCCAAATTAATCTAAAGTATCAAATATTGCACAAAAACATGGCCAAAACTGCTGTTCTAATTAGGCCCATGTGTCCCGCAATTCACAGATAACTATTCTTTCGAATGATAAAGTAACGCTATTTTTTCACTATAATTCAGCAAGATTAGGATACTTAAGTTGTGTACAGTATTTTTTGTTTGTGTTCACGACTTGAACAAACGTTCTATCAATTTTTTGCCTGTGTCTTTTTTCAAATTCTAGTGAATGTTACCAAATAATGATAGAAAAGCGAGGAGAAATGCAAACTCTCTAATCACATTCCTGAGATGCTTTAGTTTAGACGAAATCCGAGTAAAAGTAACACAGACATGTGTTATTTTGGATAAGCGTGTACAAAATTTTAGGTAAAGCTGACCCCCGATGGCGAGCACTGGAAATCCCACTCAACTTTTTTAGTACAACTGTGCTATAAATGCTAATTTTTGAGCTTAAGTGAGTCTGAGGAGTAAGGATTTAGCTAAATGTTTAGCTAATTGCATATATACCGGGTGCATTTGATTAGGAATTATAATAATTACGTAAACTTATGTAAACTGTCATTTGAGTGATACACAATTGTTTACAAAAGTTATGTGCCCTTTTGAAATGTTAGGCTCCAATTATTCAGCTACCGCTTGTTCAGGTTGGGTTTTTCCGCCCGATTTATTCAGCTTTAACTGATATATCGACGCCAACATTTCAAAAAGCATCATGTACAAACCATGCGTTTTGAGAAAAATGCATTTGAATGTTGTGCATCATTTTTCAATTCCCATTTTAATATAAAAACAAAAGAATATGTTCTAATGATACCAAACGATGAAAAACGTAGCTTTTATTGAAACTTGATCATCCATATTCAATAAAACATTATTTCCGTCATTATATTTAAGAAAAACCAAACAAAACTTCTTTTGAAATCACCATCGTCTATATCATCCTGCTGTAATTGGAGGGGAAGCTTTGTTATGATTCGGCTTTCTTCGCCGAATGTACATGACGCCTTTTGCAAGTGGAGGGGAAGTTTTGTTATGATTCGCTTTTCGTCAGCAAATGTACATGGCGTCTTTTTCATGATGTTTTGTTTTCGTCACGAGGTTCATGTAGTCTTTTATTTGACAGGTTGAAAGGGCTATCGAGCTGTCAAATCGCAACATGGAGTTAAACTTTCTGTGCAGTTGCTGTGAAGCTTACCAAGGCTTTTCAAAAAGTTTAACTCCATGTTGCACGCACACACTCTCTCTTTTAATTTCTCGATATAAACAGGCACTGCTGAAGCCAGAGATTTTGTTTAAGTTACTTTATTTAAAATCATTATTAAACAGACTTTACGGAATTAACTTTTGCTCATTTTTGGTGGAGAGGTAGCTTATTAGGAGTATTTTCCGAATATGCAATAATCCAGAATGTGCCAAAATGTACATGATGCCTTTAGAAATGTTACCGTCGATATGAGAATATTCATTTTACACAGCTTTTTGAGAAGCTTTTTTGCATGCATTCTGGCGCTATCGGCGCAATTAAATACAAACAGGAATCTTTTGCGAATGATTTTTGAGGAGGTTCAAATGTTAATCACCAAAAGGGGTTTTTGAATAAAATACAAATTTTTATATTAACCAAGTAATTTAAAGAAAAAAAAACTGGGAAAATCTCGTACATAACAAGCCTGTTATTTTAACTTTCAGATACGCGAGGACGGTTACGCCGTCGTCGATGACTTTCTGTCCCCGGACGAGGTCCAGGAGCTGCTCGAAGCGGGCAAAAACCTGCACAAAGATGCCCCCAAGGAGGAACGCAAGGTGTTCAGCACGATCAACTCCAAAACGAGCCAAAGCCGGGACCGGTACTTTATCGAAAGTGGCGACAAAATTCGGTACTTTTTCGAGGAGGGATCTGTCGGTGAGAACGGAGAGCTGCTGGTGGACCCTTCGGTCGCGCTGAACAAGGTCGGCCACGCGCTGCACTCGGAACATCCGGTTTTCACGAAGGTTACCATGTCGAATCGGGTGAAGGAGGTTTGCTGGCAGTTGGGCTTCCAGACGCCGGCCGTTGCGCAGAGCATGTACATCTTTAAGAACCCGGGCATTGGCGGAGAGGTCAAGTCACACCAGGATGCCACGTATTTGTACACGGAACCTAGCACGACCATCGGGTTCTGGATTCCGCTGGAGGACGCCACGCTGCAGAATGGATGTTTGCACTTTATTAAGGGATCGCACAAGAGTGGAGTTCACAGGAGGTAAGGGTCTAAACATTTGAATTCGATGAACTCTCCTAACAGTCTTCTCCCCCACAGGTACATCCGCAACCCGGACGCGTCCTCACCGGAACTGCTCATCTACGATCGCCCCGCACCCCTCTACCCGCAGTCCAACTTTGTGGCCGTCCCCGTCAAAGCGGGCTCGCTGGTCCTCATCCACAGCCAGGCCGTCCACCGGAGCGATGCGAACCGATCGGACCGTAGCCGGCATGCGTACACCTTCCACGTGATCGAAACCGAGGGCTGCGAGTACTCCGCCGAGAACTGGCTCCAGCCGGCCGAGGATCGACCCTTCCCGGTGCTGTACGAGCGGGATCCCTGAGAGGGGTGCGCTGTGAGTTCGTGTGCGTGCGAATGGTTGGTTCTGCTTCGATGCGTTGATGTGCCATAGATGATTTCTTTATTTTTTTATTTGTGTACTCTTTATTATCACCTTTTTATATGCTATAAATATGAGGAAATATATGTTTTGATTAAGATGAAAGCGATTGCAACAGTGGTTGAGTTCGTTCATTTGATTTGATTGCCGTTCCGTGATGTAGTTAGTATTTACTGGTGGCGAACGTGTTGTTACTCGTGCTAGACTCGACAAACTCATCGAACTACACTTGCACTAAAAAGAAGCGACTTGAAATTGCCGAATTTTATCTTATTTGGTTATCATGTTTATGAGCTTATCATCACTTTGGGCATTAAGCATTAGAGTTATCCTCTAGAATTACAGCTTTTTATAAGCATTTTCACCCCATAATATCCAGAGTAGAATAATGGGAAGTGAGCAAGCAAGTTACTATCAAAACATTTGCGAATCAACTTTTTAAAAATTCATATCACAATTTCCACTTTATCTCGATTATTTTAAAAATTTTGTGAAATTTGTATTAAAAATGAATTCAAAATTGCAAGTACTGGAAATTGCTTAATTAAAATTGAGCTAGCAATTCCCCTTTGTTAAATCAATGACCACTGCAATGCGTTTTTTTTAGCAAATGTGTAATTTAAAGTTTTGTTTTTGACAAATAAGATTGGATTTGATGCTATTTTTAAACTTGTATATATTTTACAAATTTAGACATACTTGAATTCTTTCCTATTGAATTTTTTTAGTTTGAAGAAGTTTTTTAAAAGTTACGTTAAAACATTTCTGGTGGAAGCAAAAAGGTTTGATTTTCAAATAACCTCAAAATTTCCCGAGCTGGAAACTAGTTCAAGAATGTTTTTTTGGGCAAGTTTTTTAGGATTTTTTTTTTGCATTCAGGCGCAATCATATTTACAAATGAGATGAAGATTTGCAATTGATGTGTGAGGAAAAACTTCTTAAATTTTTTGCACATTTATCAATATTTGACCTAAAATCTAGCACTAACTCACTACCACTTAGGGACCATCCATAAACCAAGCTTGATTTATTGATCCAGTCCGAATTCGATAATCCGAAGTTGCGATTATCCGGAGGTTAGTATGGGACTGCGAATAATCGAATCGAGTTCTGCGACCCCACTTTAGTCATGGCCTATAAAATTACGAAACATAAGCTTGAAAATCAAAAATAAGACAACATTTTTATTTGTGATTCGATTCTGAGAATCTGGACTGTACTGTTGTGCCAATCCATGCTCAAATTTGGGTGTTAAGCTTAGTCCATCCGTTTAATGGTGCCCTGTTCTGGAAGATTATTCGAATACAAGGCATGTGGAATATTTATTCCAGTTCTTGACAGACGGATTAAAAAAAAATCTAAATTCGGATACTCTCAGTATAAGGCTACAGCATATCAGGGTACTGACTATTTACAACTAATGAATTCATCAATTCATCAAGCGATCATTTAATCCACCTCCCCCCTCTTCCATTTGCCAGGCCATCTACACCACTATTGTTGTGGCAGGTTCGTCATGTTCCAAGTTCCACGCTCGCGTGCTACCGCTCTTAAGGAATTCACACCTGGGCACGTGGATTGCGGGGACTGTAGACAATTCGTTCGAGGCCAACGGCATGGCGCTCCGAATGATACCAATCGCGCTTGTTTTATGCACCACTGAAATGTGAAATTTATTGCTTTTATGCTGAAGAGTTGTGTTTTTTTATTGCTGCTAATTGTGATTGAAGAACAGAGTAAGTAAAACGTCTGTTTTAAATGTCTAGATATGCGTATGCACTTCAACGCGGTTCGATGATTTGCGCATACTGATTGGAATTCAATCACTTCTTCCTAACCAACTCGTACACATCGTTCCGCTTCTGCTTAAGTACGGGAATCTTCTTCTTGATATCCTCCAGTAGCGTCAGATCCAAGTCCACTACCAACATTTCCGGATGTTCTCCAGCTCTGCAAACCACTCTTCCCCAGGGATCGCAAAGAGTAGAATACCCGTACGCCACGTAGTCCTTACTGGTATCTCTGGCCGGGGCACACAACGCCACGAACATGCTGTTGTCCAGCGCACGAGCCCGCGCTATCAACTCGAAGTGCATCGGACCGGTGTAGGTATCGAAGGCCGACGGGAAGATCAGGAAGTCCGTGCCCAGCTGTCGATGAATGGCCGCAAACTCCGGGAAGCGTTGATCGTAGCAGATACCGATGCCGACATTGAGGCCCTCAACGGAGAACGTCAGAAACTCCTGACCAGGAGTCAACACGCTGGACTCGCTGAACGTGCAAATTCCAGGAATATCCATGTCGAAGAGATGCATCTTGCGGTACTTTCCGACGAACTCTCCCTGCGGTCCAAAAACGGCGCACGTGTTGTGAACCTTTCCGGCGTCCACCTCGGGATAGGTTCCACCGACCAACCAGATACCGAGCTCTTTTGCGGTGTTAGCCAAGGCTACGCTTGTCTCCCCACCGGGAATCTTCTCGGCAGCTCGCCCAAATTCATCCGCACTGTACGTCGAGTTCCAGCATTCGGGCAGGATTATCAGCTTGGCGCCCTTGTCCTTGGCGGCACTCCTGATTTGAGTGAGGGCGTTTGCGATCGCCGCCTGTTTGGTCGGGAAGCTGTCCAGCTGGAGCAGGGCTAACTTGAGCTTTGACGGAGCCATGATCTTGAACTATGTCTGAGTGGTTGCGTTGTTGGTTGACTGCAACGATCTCAGCAGAGCGGTCGGTATTTATGAGAAGCGGGTAACGATAATTACTTTACGCCTAGTTTGTGCAAGCTAGAAGGTTTAAAATGCAGTGGGTCATGTTAGTAAGATAATTGAATCACAGTTGCGAACAATTTAGTCAATGCACCCTTTTGTATTACAGCACAAAACATAATTAGCTCTAAAACTGCATCTATACTGTAATTAAGACCTATCTCAAGTTGAGGAGGCCAAGCTAACATAGTATTGATCAGCCTGGTAGTATTTTCCTAAGCGAGTCATTAATATGCAAACTAAACTTGTAATACGAGTTCAAATGTGCCAAACCCGTGTCCATGTTGGTAAGTGACGATCTCTCAAGTGATTTCCAGTCACCGGTTTATTCTAGTTCAAACCAATTAAATATTTATCGGTTATTATAGCAAAAGCTATATTCCTTACAACGAAACCCAACGCCTCACTTGTCACCCCAGAACGCAAACAATCGACCATAATCTCGTCTCGGAAGATGTTTACACGATGCTTCCCAATTGATCCCCCAACCGAATCAAAACAAATCCCCGATCATCGTCAATCATCACCACCACACAGTGCATTGTTGAACGGTCGGGTTGACTGCCGGCAGCCGTCCCGTCATTAGAATGTCCGCTTGATCGGCACGCTACAGACAAAGCGATCGCCGTCTTCGTCGCTCGTCGGGATCCTAAAATAGCTTGTTAAGGCTTGGACAAACAACCGTTTCGCGAAGATTTAATAGTCTGTTGGTACCATTACGGCTGATAGCTGATAATCGCGACCTCGGGTGAGTTCGATCAGCCACTGCGCGCGCTTCGTTATCAGTTGCCTCCGTGAAGATCACTCTCCGGTTGACCCGATCGTAACCGACACAGCGGACCGCTAGTTCAGTAGCAAGCCCACAGTCGAACCGTCAGGATGGTCATCAGAATAGCGCTGGTTCAGCTCAAGATCGCGGGAGCGCGCGAGAAGATCTTGAAGAACGCAGTGGATCTGATCCGGATCGCCAAGAAGGAAAAGTTCGCGAACGTGGTGGTGCTGCCGGAGAGCTTCAACATTCCGTACAGCGAGGCGGACTTTGCAGCGAACGCCGAGGCGATCCCGTCCGGGGAGACGAGCAAGGCGTTGAGCGAAGCGGCCAGCCATTTTGGGGTGCACGTCGTGGGAGGATCGTTTGTGGAGCGTGATCGCGATGGGAAGCTGTTCAACACTTGTACGGTATGGGGACCCGATGGCGCGCTGGTGGCCAAGCATCGGAAGGTAGGTCGCGATCGCGGGTTTGCTCTCAGTACTTCATCGATATCCCTCCCCATCAGGTCCACCTCTGCGACACCAACATCCCGGAGAAGCTGGTGGTGAACGAGACGTCGGTGTTCACCCGTGGCGATAGCTACACGACGTTCTACGTGGGTGAAACCAAGATCGGGCTGGGCATCTGCTGGGACATGCGGTTTCCGGAGTTTGCCGCGGCGTACCGTGCCGACGGGTGTGATCTGCTGATCTACCCGGCCGTTTGTGACTGCTACACCGGCGAGTTGCACTGGGAACTGCTGGCTCGGGCTCGTGCCGTCGACAACCAGGTGTTTGTGGCGTTCTGCTCGCCGGCACGGGATCCCCACGCGGACCTGGTGGCGTACGGACACTCGCTCGTTGTGGATCCGTGGGGAAAGGTCATCCAGAAGGGCACCGAGTTCCAGGAGATTGTGGTGGCGGATTTGATACTAAAGACGCTGCCCGAAGCACGTAGCCAGATTCCGGTGCTGCAGCAGAAGAGAGCCGACCTTTACGAGTTGGTGAAGAAGAAGTGACGCGGAACTGACCAAGGAAGATTGTGATTGCGTGATGATGGAAAATTTTTAACAAATTGATTGTGACGAATTCAGGACTTTTTGTGTATACGTTTTAAAAATTGTGATAATGAATAAACACGTGCATCGCGGTGGTATGTTGATAAGGAATTGTTGTTGTTTGTGTTCGTTTTTTTGCAGGACTGGATTCTCTTCACACAGATAATGAGGAGCTCATGAATCAGCTGATTGTTGCGTGTTTTAATGGCTTGAAACTTTGATCGAAGATTCTTTTCACTCTGGAGCATTTAGTAATAAATGGTGGGTGAACAATTTCGAAAATTCTACTAGGATATTGCTATCACCTCAGCTCACATCCATTTAAAGAAAGAAAACTGATTTAATATGCTGATTAAAATTCATTTATTTGCAGCGGCACAAGCTTCACTTCTTCTTGACCAGCTCATAAACATCGTTCCGCTTCTGCTTCAGCACGGGAATCTTCTTCTTGATGTCTTCCAACAGCGTCAGATCCAACTCCGCTGCCAAAATTTCCGGCTTTTCCCCCGCTCGGCAAAGCACCCTTCCCCAGGGATCGCACAGCGTCGAGTACCCGTACGCCACGTAGTCCTTGGTGGTGTCCCGAGCCGGAGCACACAGCGCCACAAACATACTGTTGTCCAGGGCGCGAGCCTGCGCAATCAGCTCAAAGTGCATCGGCCCGGTGTAGGTATCGAAGGCCGACGGGAAGATCAGGAAGTCAACGCCCAACTGACGGTAGACGGCTGCAAACTCAGGGAAGCGCTGATCGTAGCAGATTCCGACGCCGATTTTGAGTCCCTCGACGGAGAACGTCAGAAACTCCTTACCAGGAGTCAACACGCTGGACTCGCTGAACGTACAGATTCCGGGAATGTCCATATCGAAGAGATGCATCTTGCGATACTTCCCAACCAGCTCTCCCCTGGGTCCAAACACGGCACAAGTGTTGTATAGCTTCCCGGCGTCCACCTCGGGGTAGGTTCCACCGACCAGCCAGATGCCAAGCTCTTCGGCGACCTTAGCCAGCGCCAAACTTGTCTCCCCACCGGGAATCTTCTCGGCAGACCGTCCAAACTCTTCCGTACTGTACGTCGAGTTCCAGCATTCCGGCAGGATGACCAGCTTGGCGCCCTTATCCTTGACGGCACTCCGGATCTGGGTGAGGGCGTTCACGATCGCTGCCTGTTTGGTCGGGAAGCTACCCAACTGAATCAGCGCGATCTTGAGCTTTGAAGGAGCCATTTTGCCAAACGGACGATGTTTATGGAACGGTTGAGTTAGTGAAACTGCACTGACTGCAACTGGACGATCGCTATTTATTGCTTGAACCTTCAGTTATCTGTCTTGAGCTTTCGGGAAAAGTCAAAACAAGGTAGGTCAAACTGATACAGAAGTGCAGACGATTGCAAAAATGGGGCAGTCTAGGGCTGCTTTTATTATGACTCATCCAAGAAGCTTTTCTGCTGCTTTAACACTGGAATCTTCATTCCGACTTCCTCAATCAAAGCAAAATTCAGGTCGGCAACCACAACCTCCTGCTGCTCTCCAGCTTCGACGCAAATTTCCCCCCAAGGATCCGCGACTAGCGAATGTCCAAACGCCACCAGCTTCGCCTTCTCATCCCTAGCCGGTGAGCAGAACGCCACAAACAGCTGATTGTTCAGCGCCAAACTACTAGCTATCAGTTCCCAGTGCATGCCACCCGTCCGAACATCACACAACGACGGGTAGATCAGTAGCTGACACCCCTGCCGACGGTACGCTGCGGCAAGCTCGGGAAATCGCATATCCCAGCAGATACCGAGGCCGATCTTCACCGATCCAACGTTGAATGTGACCGGTTGATCGCCAGCGGTGAACAGCGCCGATTCGTTCACTGTAGCCGGTTCCACCGAAGCGTTCGAATCTCCCAGGTGAATCTTGCGATACTTGGCCACCAGTTGCCCGCGGGGACTCCACACGGTGCACGTGTTGTGCAGCTGGCCGGATGATGAACGCTCCACGATCGAACCTCCGACGATGAACACCCCACAGTCGATGGCGGCCTGACGCAGTGCTACGCTGGTTGTTCCGGAGGGAATTTCTTCGGCGCTAGCGCGCAGGGCTTCTTCATCGTACGGACAGTTGAAGCTTTCCGGGAGTATTACGAGGTTGGGTTGGTGTTGGGAAACCGCGGACTGGATCTGTTTGACGGCGTTTTGGAGAATTTGAACTTTTGTGCCGGTTATGACTTGCTGAAGAAGAGCTACACGAAGTGGCATGTTTGTTGTTGAGAGTTGTTTTGAGACTAACTGGGCTATCGTTTCTCCTTGTCTTTATAGATGATTGCTGATATCTATCAATTTAATAATGCTTGACTTAACTTGTGTTAATCGTTTGCTCTACAACCCACAGCTCATAACGGTCTCTATTGCAATATTTCTACTAGAACCTAGGCGTTCAAAACATGGGCAGGGAGAGTACCTGAACTAGTTTCTGAATCCCCGGGATTCGAAGTGACTAGGGACCTATAAAGGGAAATGAAATGTTCTAGGAAAAATTTCAAACACCGAAAGTCATTCAAATTTAAGGTTGAAAAACTTGATTTTTTTTTCTTTGGTTCTGGCACGTTTCTTGTACCGAACAAGCTGACAACTGACGACCTTTGGATTGCAAGTCTGACTGTACACCAGCGATTCCAGCGACTTCTGGTGCTTTTTGCTTTCCTCATCGAGGAGAGGCCATACAATCATTCGAAAAATGAACTTTTGACCCATCTTTATTTATATTTATTGGCTCAACATCATATTCTGAGCAAATATCTGTGCGTGTGAGGAGATTTTGATAATAAATATGCATTTAATTTTCTCGACTTTTGCTGAACAAATTATGTCCGGATGTGGTCTACTCGGTTCAGTTTAGAGTCCTACAGCTTTGTATTGAAAACTGTAAAGTTTCATTCAGTTGTTGAATAGTTAGGGGAAATAAACCCATTTTAAGCCCTATAAGCCGATCGTGTTTGAATGATGCTGGATAATCTGGAGTGTTCCTTGAAATTTACTTAAACCAAGTACAACAACGAGTAGACCAACTTTTCGTGAACATTTCTGTTATTTTCACTTTTACTAAAAGTTATTCAATTCCATTTGCAAGCCATAAAAAACATACTTTCAAAATGTATTCTAATCAATCTAGAATGCATTGGGCGACGCCCATTTTCCTATAAGAGGAGAAAAGCAACTCGCGACAAAATTTTGAGGCTAGGAATTTTGACAGGTATGATTTTCATAAAGTATTCGCCTCCTTTTCTCTCCCACAGAAAACCTGGGAACGAGGTAGCTGTCAAACTAGGCAAAAATGTTAAAGTCACTCACAAAATGAACTTTGAGTGGTTTGAGTTCATTTCTGACGTCACGATTTTCTCTTCTATTGTCAGCTTAGTTCTTTTTTCTTCCAGCGCTCTTTTGGGTCTGCTTAGAGCTGCCAAAATTGATGAAATTGTAAGGGAGCGTTCTTTTATTACGTAACGCGAAAAATCGGACTTTTAGACTCCTTCCCCCCTTCTCGTAACAAAATTTCCATACAAATTCTAAAAATTTTGTATGGAGCGTAACACGGCCTCCGACCCCCCCTCCCCCCCTACTGCGTTACGTAATAAAAGAACGCTCCCTAAGCGAACACTCACGAAAAGTAGCATTTATAGCGAAAGTTGCCTGGCATCACTGGCTCACTCCAACAGGCACTGCTGGTGGTGTAGGTGGCCACCCTTTGTTCTTTATTTGCCTTCGCTTCTCTTTCGGTTTTCTTCAGCCTTCGATTGGAATGGGTCGTCAAAATTCAAACGTCAAAAGACTTGGTACGTTTGTTTTTTTTATGGTGCTTGCTAATAGAGGAGAAAAGCAACTCGCGACAAAATTTTGAGGCTAGGAATTTTGACAGGTATGATTTTCATAAAGTATTCGCCTCCTTTTCTCTCCCACAGAAAACCTGGGAACGAGGTAGCTGTCAAACTAGGCAAAAATGTTAAAGTCACTCACAAAATGAACTTTGAGTGATTTGAGTTCATTTCTGACGTCACGATTTTTTCCTCTATTATAGAGGAGCGGAACTGAAAATCAGCAAATTTAATTTTGTAAATTATGAAAATTTAACAGACTTTAAAATCATTTATTCAATTCCAGCTACTCGAGTTTAAGAAAAGAAAACTTAAAATGCAACAAATCTCTTATTTATTTAAAATCCAAATCAAACAATTCGACCTCCCTTCAACACTTCTGCTCCTTGGTTTCGTACAGATCCGTCCGCCGCTGGCTAAACACCGGAATCTGCGCCCGCACCTCATCCACCTTGCCAAAATCCACGTCCGCCACGATTGTTTCCTCCCCGTCCGCCGCCTCCGCCACGACCTTGGCCCACGGATCCACCACCATCGAGTGACCCCAGGCGATATAACCCGCGCCAGCGTCCCTCGCAGGTGAAATCGTCGCAATGTACGACTGGGTGTCGTTGGCACGAGCCCTGGCCAACAGTTCCCAGTGCAGCGGACCCGTTTTCATGTTGAACGCCCCCGGGTAGATCAACATGTCGCAACCCTTGTTCCGGTACAGCCGAGCGAGCTCGTCAAACCGGATGTCGTAGCAGATCCCGATGCCAACGCGGGCTCCGTCGATCGGAATCACGGCCAGCTGGTCGCCGCCGGTCAGGACGTCCGACTCGCGGAACGTGATCCCGCCGGGGATGTTGATATCGAACAGGTGAATCTTCCGGTAGGTCGCCAACAGGGCGCCCTCCGGAGACCAAACCGTGCAAGTGTTGTAGGTGGCCGTTGGCGTGCGTTCCGGGATGGTCCCCCCGATCAGGTAGATTCCCAACTCCTTGGCGACCGCCGACAAGCTGCGACTTGTCTCCCCCGTGGGAATCTCCTCGGCGTACTTGGCAAAGTGTTGCGTCCCGTACGGTGAGTTGAAACACTCGGGGAGGGCCACTACCCGCGCGCCGTTGTCCCGAACGGCGGAACGAATCCGGGTGAGGGCATTTGCCAGGTTGTCCGCCTTGCTGGGACCGACCTTGAGCTGGAGCAGTGCGATTCGGAAGCCGGCTGAAAGGTGAAATAGCGAGCGAGTTATTTCAAGTAATACGTAATATATGTCGAGCGCGCGGGTTACCTCTTGCCATCTTGCTCATGCTGTGACGAATGGTGAAGATCTGACTGGCTCGACCAACTCCGCGAGCTGTTATCAGTTTGAACTGTCAGTGCAGTGCTGCGGTGATGATCGCTTTATCAGCTGTGGTTTGTTTGTTTTGCGACTTGAATTTGTTGTTGTTGTTGCAGGCAATTTGAAATGAGGTGCGCTCATGCGACGATAGGGGGACATTTCAAAATGGCGTCGTCAATTTTTTGTTTGTTGAATTTTGAGTGGCCACCATGTTATTGTATGGATTTTTTTGAAGTAGTGAAATTATCTTTTCAAAGGTTTAGACCGTATCTCACGGTATTTAGGAACGACCACCTGTTAGAGCGCTTCTGCTCGAATTATGGGAGGTTCGTGTCTCGGGTGAACAAGTCCAGGGCCAACTCGACTTTGCATGAATTTGTGAACATAATTCGAGCAGCGCTTGCGTGTTTTGGGTTCACATTTTTGAAGTTTATTTGAGTTATTACTGTTACTGATACAAAATATTGAATTTTAACAATAATAAGTAATTGCCTAAAGGTTGATTGCTAAATATTGTTTGGTAAAAACTTCTTATAACCGAACCCGAAGACTCGATTGTCTAAAGTTTTTCATTATCCTAAGGGTTCTTAAAAACGTCGTATAAATGAATTATGGGGAAAAAATAATTTAATTTTCTCAATTTTATCAGCAAATTCAAGTTTTGCGATCCATTTTGGATCAAAATGTCCATGATGATGTTTTGTTAAACTCAATAAACCCCACCCTGAAGCAATGCCATATGATATAATGATATGATTATGAAATCCAATTTAAACCCGAGTTGTCAGCAACAACGACCTATTTCAATGAAAAGCAGCGTTATTTTTAAATGACATCATGCGTTTTACTTGAAAACTCTCATTACGAATCATCCACAAGTACCACTTCCGAAAAAAAAGAATTCCTCTTCTCATAGAACGTTAACGCCCTGAAGAGCAAGTACAACTCATAAAGTAGCGTTTCAGTTCCACTTTGAGTGGCACTCTTCGCCGAAAGCAGCTGGTACAGCTATCTGTGTTAGGTTAGGATAGCTTGTTTATTTTTTGCCTGCTCTTGACATGACTACAAGTTGTTTTAGCAAATATTTGCACTTTTCCGGTAACGCAGGAGAATAACTTCTGCGTAACAGAGCTTGAAGTTGATGGACTTGGTGGAAATAGAAAGTTTTTTTTTTATAAGAAAATGGATGGAACAATTCTTGAAGAAATCTAAATTTGTTATAGTCCGATTTTGTGGAATTTAGAGATTTTGCTTAACTTTTCTAAATTCATCTTTTAGGAGTTTTGTGGAATTTTAGATCCCATTTGAATACAAAATGCAAATTTATGTTAATGCTTGCTAACTCTCCGTAAGTTACATTATTCCTGCTACAATATTATTGAAAAAAGTACCCTAAATGGGGGCCACCCAACATGAATATTCAATCCACTGATGAGTGTGCCTGTAAATCTGTTACAGCAGCAGCCCGAAATCCTCTACCTTTCCATGTGTTTTGCAATTGGTGACCCAATTGCAAACCCATGAATTGAATTGACTACATTTGTCCTGCGATATGTGTAGGGAAACTGTACCGAAGCATCGCAATTTGCTATGAATATTTTATTAGGCCCGTAATCAATTCAAATAATGACCACAGACAAGGGGAAGTTGGATATTATTAATATTAGATATTAGTTTAATTTTCAATCATTTTCCATCTACATAAAATACAAGAGTGTTCTCAACAACAAGAGAACAAGAGAACAAGAGAACAAGAGAACAAGAGAACAAGAGAACAAGAGAACAAGAGAACAAGAGAACAAGAGAACAAGAGAAAAAAATACAACTTTTTGAAAAGATTCTATTGAAGATTTGTCCACATATTTTTTACTGTCATAACCTTTTAAAAAGTCACAGTTGATGAGCTAGTTCATAGCAAATGAAAGTACTTTTGCACTTTGAGGTCACTGTGTGTGTGTGTTTATCAGTGCACGTGCAAGTGTGCAATTGCACGTGTGAATGAATTTCCGAACGCACACAAAATAGTATCCGAAATCCGCAATTGTTTTGCTTTCGGGGAATTGAACACAGTTTTGGCCACCAGAAGATGATGTTTTCCGAAACGACTTCACTCTAAATCGAACTATAGGAATCGGGTGATAACTTTCCAATAGGGCGAATAAAAAAAGTTAATTTATAAAAATTGCAATATTCTTACATCTCAAAGAAAAGCAATGATCATCAAAAATGTCTTCATAAAAGTTGAAAATGGACATAAACTAGACCTAAATCATGGACTTTTGGTGAAAGTTCGTCCCCAAAATCTACAAAGTCTGGCTGTAGTGATTTCGAATGCAAGCGTTATCTGCAAAACCTTTGCCTTCCTGAGAGAGGAGGCAAAGATCTGCACACATTCCTCCGGAAGGCATCCTGCAGGAGATAGTTCAAACTGCTAGTACAAATAGGACAAACAAAGTTCTTCTGTCCTTTTGAGCTGAACTCTGAGTGTGTGCAGTTGCACAAATTTGCGGAATGCAGAAACCAGACACAACACACGTGATGAATTATTTATTTATCATTCTCCCTAAAATGGAATGGAATATTTTCGTCCAGGTCGATGCAATTGATATCCAACCGAGAGCAGTCCTTTGAGCCCTTGCCAACGAGCAATTTTGTTGATTGGAATTGTTGTTGGCCTCGTCGGCTGGTCGTACTCGGGAATATGTTTGCAAAATGTGTATAAATAAATTCAAAAGGTGACCTGATTTGGGCAAGCCGCTTTTTTTGCGGGGATGTCGGACGTCGTCCATTTTACAGATTGTTTTGAAATATGAATCAAAAGCATGACTGGAACAGAATAGTTTCAATTTTTTATATGAATCATCATTAGGGTCAGTGAAATTTCACGATTTCGCGGACAGCGTGAAATCCACGAAATTTGGCTTTTTCCGCGAAATCCCGTGAAATTTTATGTTTGTGTGAAAATGTAACGATTTTTCATTAAATAACTTATCAAACTTAAAAAGGAATAAAAATAATGTTATGAACTACTGTAGAATTAAGCGAGTGAATACCCTGGTTTTATTACTATTATCTTTTTCACTCAGATCTTTTCAAACACGCACGAAGAAAAATGATCATCGTTTGGTCAAAACGTTCATCGTTTGATCAAAACGTTCATCGTTTGTGCAAAACGAGAGAGAATTGAGAGAAAAATTTCCATTTCCGGTCTCTTTTCGCTCAATTCTCTCCCATTTATCGTCGAATTCCTTCATTTTCTTGATATTCGCGTCCTATTTCCTACTTCCTGTTTGTGACATTTTACATGCATTGGAGTTCATCGCTCATGAAAGTGAGTTCATTGTAATTGCTCGTTTGAAAACTTACCAGTGAAATCGAGAATAATATAGAGTTAATGATTTTTGACGGTTTCGTAGACGGCGTGAAATTCGTGAAATTTATCAATTTTCTCGAATCATTGAATGCAAATATGGGCAAAAAAATAAAAAATATAAATATTGAAATAACAAGCCATAGTTTCAACATTTGCATGGAAAAAGTGTTTTAAAATGTTTTACACTAGTTCAGTAGTTTTGCAATCATTAGTTTTCAAAAAATGTAAGATTTGACAAAAACAAAAATTTTAGCAAAAAAAAAAAACGTTTGGCGATAACAAACATCGAAAATTTTCAAAAATTCGAAAGATTTTTAAATCAACCCAAACATTCTAAAAATGGAATAAAAAACGCAGGGGAATGAATTTTGAATTTATTTCAGCTAATCCATTGAAATTTTTTAGTTTTTCTGAAAAAAATATTTTTTTGTCCCCTGATTTTTCGGGTCAACTTCGTAGGGAGGGGGAGGGAAATTTTATTAGTTTTCAAATAAAAAGCTTGATTATATATGTGTGTCAAGTTGATATGAACCATTTGAAGAAATGTTGAGATTTTTGAGTTTTTTAGAAACTAACAAAATTTAGTAATATTTTCATTCGCTGTATTAAAAATTTTAGTGCTATTTTATTTGAAAGGTATAGTTTTGAAAGAAATTAAAAGAATCAAGCTTTGTTTTATTCAAAATAAAATTAAGATTATTTTTTTATCTTTGGAATCATATTTTAAAAATATAACAAATTTTTTTGGGCCTGTTAAATTTTAACGATGATTGTTTATTTGGGTGGATGATTCCCTTGAAAGTTAAAAAATACTCCTTTTTTGTTTTCTCTTCTCATTTAGAATAAAAATTTCGATTTTGTTAAAAATTATATTATTTTTGCAAAATGTTTATAAATTTAGTTTTTGACAAATGAGCTAAAACCCTTAAAAATATACATAATAAAGAAAATTTCGTTAAATTCTAGAGCAGAATATATTAAAAATTTTCAATTCAAACCATATTTAAACCGCTTTCTTCACGATTCTAAGCAAGATTACGCAACCAATCATCGAGCCTTTAGATTATCTTCAGTTTTCAAACCGGTTTGCTGTTGATTGTTGTTTTCAATTTTCAACAAAATAAATTCAACTGAACGCGTTTTTCGGTTCAGTTTGGCATGCTTAACAACCCCACAGAAAAAAATCCGGTGAAATTTGCCCGGAAAATGGTCAAATTTTCATTTTCGGAAAATCTTTGTATAAAATCCGGCTTTCGTGCTAACTATTTTGACAGCTGGGAATTCCCACCTTACCTTATCTAATCTATAAACCTTGATGCATGGTTGCTTAGAATGATTTTATAGCATTTATACTCGAAATTGAAATTATAATCAAAACTTGTCAAATCACAGCCGAGAATCAAGCCTATCAACAACCGCAAAAATTAGTACTGCAGCTATTTTGACGCGGCACCCGCACACACACACACACCGATTAAATTTCCAGAAAAGAAAAGGCATTTCACTTCACTCACACTTCAAGTGCAGAACCAGAAGGCACTCACCACACAACCGACACCCATCATCATCAGGCTCATCAACGGGCGTCGTCATGTGAGCCAGTTTTATCAGGGTTGCCAGATTGAAGTTGTTGAAATTATTGAGAGATTTGAGAAAATGCTTGATGTTGAAAATAACATATGATAATAAAAATCTTTTTAAAGCATTTATTAATAAAGTTTTAATTCCATCTTAACATAAGCACAAATTCCAAAACTTTTCTGGCCACCCTGTTCGTCACTGAGGAGGCTTCGGGCGAAATTACCTCGTGTATCCTTTCTTGTTCTTGCCACTCCGTTGCAGTAATTGTGCGGTAAGTGTACATGGTACATACGCGCGTACGTGAGCATCAGCAGCAGCAGCTCCTTAAACCGTTGACGAGAACGATGATGCTTGAAATGAGAAAAATGGGATCCCTATGATTATGTGGTGAAAATTAAGGATCCACTTCATCACCAGCTCTGAAATGGAGAAAGGCCTTTTTTAACGACGACAGCAGATCCAATTTGACGTCAGTTTCAGTTAATCATTTAAAGCCTTCCAACTTCAATCTCCCTAAAAAGCTTCCTTCGAGATGTCTCCAATTTGTCTTAATTTGACCGTTCAATCCTGCTTAAAAAGCGATCCCAACCCCTCAACGAGCGTCCATAAATCCCGACGATCCCCCCAAAACGATTCTTGAAAAATAAATTTCACCCCAAACGCGTCTGCGGTAAACTCCCCACCCAAGCTGCAGAGCGGTTGGACGGGGACGGTCCTACTTCATAAATTTCCACCAAAACGTCGGGATTTATGGTCCGTTTAACGCGTTCGATCCCGAGCTTTTTTTTCCTTTTGCTGCCGGTGAGTAACTGCAGCTGAAGTTCCGCATTTTTTTTTCACCGGCATACCAAAGACGACGAGGACGCGACGTCGAGCCTAATGCTTCTCGGATGACTCCGCCGCAGATTTACGGGCTCCATTAATTTTCCGGCCGGGTTGCCGATGGATAGTGGGTTCTAAAGTGGGCCAAAATGGGCAAAAAACCTTTTTTTTCACTTTTCCCATTTATTATACTTGGCTAAAAAAATTTAAAACATGTCATTTTAAGGGAAATTTAAAATACTTTTCGAATCTACATTGTCCCAGAGGGGTCATTTTTTCATTTAGAACAAAATTTTTCATTTTAAAATTTCGTGTTTTTTCTAACTTTGCAGGGTTATTTTTTAGAGTGTAACAATGTTAAAACATTTTGACATACAAACATAAGGGGTTTGCTTATAACCATTACGAGTTATCGCGATTCTACGAAAAAAAAGTTTTGAAAAAATTGGTAGTCGACGACTTATTGGTAGACGTTGATCATGGCCGTTCATGGTCACCCGCGACAGACACGGACGACAAAACAAAGAGAAACGCAAAAAGTAACTTTTTCAAAACTTTTTTTTTCGTAAAATCGCGAAAACTCGTGATGTTTCTAAGCAAACCCCTTATGTTTGTAAATCATTTTTTTTGTTATTGTCTGCTCTACAACTTTGTAGAACATTGTTACACTCTAAAAAATAACCCTGCAAAGTTAGAAAAAACACGAAATTTTAAAATGAAAATTTTTGTTCCAAATGAATAAATTACCCTAGAATTAAATTAAGCTCATTTATACCAAAATAAAAAAAAAAAAAAACACTAAATCAATTGGGTCCTAAAATGGAATTGAAATTGGTAATTTTGCTATGCACACCCATAGAGATTATGTTTCTTATATAATTACCAAAAGACACTATGTACTATTACTAAAACTTGACTTTTTAATTAGTTTTATGAGATAAGCTTCATGTCATTTCTCGACAGATTAGTGCGCTGACCACGCGGACGCGCTGTCTTGTTTTTGCATGCTCATTTTCATTTCTTTTATGTCGCTGTTTGTGTGCTTGGGTGAGTGGTTATTATAACTTATTGGACATCATAAGTGCAGTGCTTCTGGGGACGCGCAGTCCTGTTTTTTCGCGATAATTGTCATCGTTAATGATCGTAAAAATTTATTCTAACTGGCATCGATCGATTTTATGAAGAGTAAAGCGTCATTTATTTACTATTTTTGAAATTTGCTCGCGTTATCTAAATTGAAAATAGTAAAAATATACTTATAAGTCCAGCCCATAGCACTACTGCTCGGCTGGCACGCGTTCGATAAAAAAAAAACTTTTTAAATGATCAATTATCTATCTTTCCGCAGCCGGCTGCCGAAGATTTAAAATTTTCAACCGATAAACAAAATGCTCATGGTCACATCACTGCCACTCGTGAATCCTGACCTCATACCCATCTACTAACCCCCTCAAAACTCATGTGATACTTTACGGAGATTACGGAGATGCAGTCGATTGGGCGGTCTCTATCACTCAAGTATCGGACTAACATTCCCATCCACTTCCCCGTGACCCTACCACTGGTCGTGGCCGGCGCCGGTATTGATCAGCATGATAGGGGCCTTTGAGAAGTTGCGAAGCGAGGAAAGATAGCACCCACTTATCTTCCACGGCTCGTGGATGTAACTTCTGGAGGTCCTGGTCAATAACGGAGTAGCAACTGCGGGTGGGCACCTATGCTTATGCTTATGCTTATAAGGGGTCGTGCATAAACCACGTGGTCTCATTAGGGGGGGGGGAGGGGGTCCGAAATCCGACCGAAAAAACCATGAAAAGCCATGGGGGGGGGAGGGGGGGGGGGGTCGACGGCTGACCACGTGGCCTTTAAAAAAAATCTTTTCTTAAAAAAAACAAAAAAATACGCGCTTTGAATTTACTTATATGCATACATTTTTTGTTACACTTCAAAACCATACAATTATTGTGTTTAAAATTATTTCTTATATTTCAATGTCATAATATTTTCCAATTCAATATTGAATAATATATATCAATACTTTGAGCCTGTAATTGAATGTACACTTTTTGATACTCATGTAACTACGTTTTGCAAAAATTTAAAAGCTGTTAAAAAATAAAGTGACAGTATCCAAAGTTAATATACCATAAAAAATGCGTACCAAAATGCAAACACAATTTCATTTTTTTGTTGATGGTATCAAGTAGCTAAAAATGTGCTTGCAAATTTGCATTGAAAATAGATGTTCGATGTTCGATAGTTCAATTTTGGAATTACTTAAAAAATAAATATTGCTGACAATTTTATAAGATTTTCGTAACAAGGCAAAAACTTAATATGTATTATAAATGAAGTGTCTAAAAATGATTCTCTGCGAAAAAAATAAAAAAAAATCAAAATCTCAGATCTTAGCTAATTACCGTAGCTGGTCCTATAAGTGATCGAAGAATCTTAATCGAAAGATAAAATCTTAAATCGTAGATAATTGCCTATTTAAACAACTGAAAAAAATGTAAAATAAATTCCAAATTTTAGCTTAATCTTTTTTAAATTTATCAAAACACAAAATCAATTTAAAGTAAGAGTAAGACTTGAACAATTTGGATGTCCATGACTAAAAAAATGATTTTTAGCGCGTTGTCTACAACTTTTCCAAAGACACGAAATCGATCATCGAGCAATTCTATACAAAATCGGTCTTTATTCTTAAATTTTAATTTTTTGAATTTTTTTAATCCGTCTGAAACCTTTTTTGGTGCCCAAGCCATTTTGCATCATTAGTTTGTCCATATAGTTTTCCATACAAATTTGGCAGCAATGAAAATTAAAAAAATCTGTATCTTTTGAAGAAATTTTTGGTCGATTTGGTGTCTTCGGCAAAGTTGTAGATATGGATAAGGACTACACTGAAAAAAATGGTAAATGGTAATTTACTTTGCTGATTTTTAATTTCACTTTTTGTCACTAAAACATGATTTGCAAAAAAACACTATTTTTATTTTTTTTAAATTTTGCCAACATTTCATAAATTTTCAGAACGAGCAAAAAATCGTTGTTCGAGTTATGAATTTTTGAATCAATACTGATTAAACAAAAATCGAAGTATTGACCGCAACTTAATTTCAATTTTATTTTTCGATGTAAAATCGAATTTGCAATCTAAAAGTACATTAGTGAAATTTTCATAAAGTGCACCGTTTTCAAGTTATAGCTATTTTTAGGTAACTTTTTTTTAAATAATTGCAGTTATTAATTTAAAAAAAATAGCTCCCATGTTTGCCTAATTTTGAAAAAAAATATTTTTTAAATGCTTAGAAAATTCTTTTTTGCTTTGTTGCTAAGATATTGCCATGCAAATATTTTAAAACAGAAAAATGGATGTTTACTACCCAAACAACCCATAATTTTCTTATGTCGATATCTCAGCAACTAATGGTGCGATTTTCAATGTTTATAAATAAAACTTTCGTGAAATTTTCCGATCTTTTCGAAATCAATATTTTCAAAAAAAAAATAAGACTAACATTTCAAAAGGTCGTAAAATTGAATGTTTGTCCCTGTCTCTGATTCTTGTATGGAGAAAAAAATTAAACAACTCGACTTTTTTGGACACACTGAATCATTGGAATCAATCATGCTTAATTAAAAAGAAAAGTTGCTTTAGTTTGGATTTTTATGAATGTTTGGAATAAAATAAATATTAACTAGGAGCTTTCATAACTAGATATTTTCCTTAAAATAAAATGAAAATATTTTTTTCCTGAAACAAAACTTTTCTATTTAATTAATTTCGATTTTAAGAAAATATTTTAAAGCGCATTTAAATTAAATCATGAAGGCTGTTTATATATCAAAATAGCTTTAATTCTTAAAGCATATTTATTCTGGATGCAATTAATTGCACTGCAATTCCATAATTTTGAATACATATGTTTAACTAAGTTGCTTGTTTTGTTGAGAGTATTTTTTACTATCTGTACCATTTCAATAAATTGTTATACTGTTATTATTTACCTTAAACTTTGTGATATCATACTTTTTTCACACTTTTAAGTGAATTTCTGTCTTTTTATATATTATGAAATTGGTTTTAATTGTGTTACAGCACCTACACGAATTAAAATGTTTTCTGTTTGACCCAATGTCACCCCCTCTAAAGGGTGAGTTTGAGTTAATTTTAAAACGATTGGCATTTATGAACGGTGTGATTATACTAGCCATATTCTGGGAAAATGTTGGTAAATTCAGGAGCATTCCCCAACAATATTTATTTCGATATAATTTGAAATGTTTTTATTGTGTTAAAATAACAACAGTAATGTCGTTTTTTGACCAAAAGTCACCACCACTGACGGTTCATCATTTGTGGATAAACATTTTTGAAATCTATACTTATTTTGTTTTTTTTTAATGATTTTTCACCTGGGAGGAAAAAGCCACGTGGCCTTATAGGGGGGGGGGGGGGGTTGGCGTGAAACCACGAAAAACCATGAGGGGGGAGGGGGGGGTCAAAAGTTCTCCAAAAAAAGGCCACGTGGTTTATGCACGACCCCTAAGCTTCATGTCATTTCTCGACAAAATGCTTCTACGTTTCAGCTTGTTCCATGTTAACCATAGTTAATGTGACACAAAATGACGATATTTTAGTTTTGCATTTTAAATATAAGGTTGTTTTTTTAAATAGTATTTCTCGTTTTTGTACATATGTTTTATTGCTAATATTTTGATGCAATGATTTTTTGATGTCATGAAAAAAGAAGAAAAAAAAACTGAGAGATGTAATTTTTTTTTTGTTTTTCATTTTGCCTGTTTGATTTGATTTGTATTTTAGCAAGATTTGTTTCAAGAAAAAAAATCGGATTTTAAAATAAAAAATAAACTTCTTGTATATAAGTTTGATTCAAATATCAAAAACCACCATCATTACAAAAAAAAAAAACAACAAAAACAATAATATAAAATAATCTGCATTTTTTTTTGTCTTGTCATGTGTAATTTCTCAGTCGATAAACTTTTTTGTTTTAAATCTGAATGCTCAATTATTAGTTTTTCCCTATTGGGAATATGTTTTTTATTGTTTTACATTCGAGTTATTTTATCAGCGAGTTATTACATTTTATTTTTCATCTCGTATGTGTGTTTAAATTGTTTTTGTTTTCATTCTGTTTATTAAATTTTTGGTGCAATTTGGTAATTAAGTATTTTTTTTCAATTTGTGTTTAGTTTTATTATTTAATGTGTTAATTGATTTATAATTTGTTTATTAGATTTGTTTTTATCAATTTGTTAATTTTTTAATTCAATTTGTTTATTCTATTTGTTCGTTTAATTTGCTTATTCCATTTGTTTATTTAATTTGTTTATTAAATTTGTTTATTCCATTTGTTTATTCATTTTTTTCATTCAATTTGTTTATTCAATTTGTTTATTCAATTTGCTTATTTAATTGGTTAATTCTTTTTGTTTTTTTCAATTTGTTTATTTGATTTATTGATTCATTTTGTTTATTCGATTTGTTTATTCGAATTGATTATTTAATTTGTTTATTTAATTTTTCAATTAATTTTTTTTATTCAATTTATACATCAATTTGTTAATTTTTATTCAATTTGTTTATTCTATTTGTTCATTCATTTTGCTTATTCAATTTCGTTTATTCAATACGTTTATTTAATTTTTTTATTCAATTTGTTTATAGGATTTGTTTTTTTTTCAATTTGTTTATTCAATTTGTTAATTTAATTTGGTGATTCATTTTTTTTATTCAATTTGTTTATTCAATTTTTCAATTGTTCAATTATTTTTTTTGTATCAATTTATATATCAATTTGTTTATTCAATTTGTTAATTATTATTTTTATTCAATTTGTTTATTCTATTTGTTCATTTAATTTGTATGTTCAATATTGTTTATTCAATACGTTTATTTAATTATTTTATTCAATTTGTTTATTCAATTTGTTGTCTTTTCAATTTGTTTATTCAATTTGTTAATTTAATTCGGTGATTCATTTTATTTATTCAATTTGTTTATTCGATTTGTTTATTCAATTCGATTATTCAATTTGTTTATTCAATTTTTCAATTGTTCAATTATTTTTTTTGTATTTAATTTATTTATCAATTTGTTTATTCAATTTTTTAATTATTAGTTTTATTCAATTTGTTAATTCTATTTGTTCATTTAATTTGCTTATTCAATTTTGTTTGTTCAATACGTTTATTCAATTTTTTGTTCAATTTGTTTATTCAATTTGTTAATTATTATTCTTATTCAATTTGTGACAAAAACTTTGAAAAATATTTGTACCAGCCTTATTCTATTTATATATTCAATTTTTCAATTGTTCAATTCATTTTATTCATTCGATTTGATTATTCAATTTGCTTATTAAAATTGTTTATTCAAATTATTTTTTTTATTTGTTTAGTCAATTTGTTTATTCAATTTGTTTATTTAATTTGGTGATTCATTTTGTTTATTCGATTTGTTTATTCAATTTGTTTATTCGATTTGTCTATTCAATTCGATTATTCAATTTGTTTATTAAATTTTTCAATTGTTCAATTCATTTTTTTAATTCAATTTATATAGCAATTTGTTTATTCAATTTGTTAATTAATTTTTTTATTCAATTGGTTTATTTAATTTGTTTATTTAATTTGTTTAATTAACTTGTTTTTTTTTTAAATTTGTTTATTCGATTTGTTTATTCAATTTGTTTATTAAATTTTTCAATTGTACAATTCAATTTTTGTTATTAAATATGATTATTCAATTTGTTTATTCAACTTGTTAATTATTATTTTTATTCAATTTGTTTATTCTATTTGTTCATTTAATTTGCTTATTCAATTTTGTTCATTCAATACGTTTATTTTTTTTTTGTTCAATTTGTTTATTCGATTTATATATTCAATTTTTCAATTGTTCAATTCATTTTTTCATTCGATTTGTTTATTCAATTTGCTTATTCAATTTGTTTTATCAAATTATTTATTTTATTTGTTTATTTAATTGGTTTATTCTATTTGTGTTTTCTAATTTGTTTATTCAATTTGTTTATTAAATTTGGTTATTAATTTTGTTTCTTCGATTTGTTTATTTAATTTATTTATTCGATTTGTTTATTCATCTTTTCAATTCATTTTATTCATTCGATTTGATTATTCAATTTGCTTATTCAAATTGTTTATTCAATTTTTTTTATCTGTTTAATCAATTTGTTTATTCAATTTGTTTATTTAATTTGGTGATTCATTTTGTTTATTCGATTTGTTTATTCAATTTGTTTATTCGATTTGTCTATTCAATTCGATTATTCAATTTGTTTATTCAATTTTTCAATTGTTCAATTCATTTTTTTAATTCAATTTATATAGCAATTTGTTTTTTCAATTTGTTAATCAATTTTTTTATTCAATTTGTTTATTTCATTTGCTTATTCAATTTGTTTATTTAATTTGTTTATTTAATTTGTTTAATTACCTTGTTTTTTTTTTAATTTGTTTATTCGATTTGTTTATTCAATTTGTTAATTATTATTTTTATTCAATTTGTTTATTCTATTTGTTCATTTAATTTGCTTATTCAATTTTGTTTATTCAATACGTTTATTTATTTTTTTGTTCAATTTGTTTATTCGATTTATATATTCAATCTTTCAACTGTTCAATTCATTTTTTCATTCGATTTGATTATTCAATTTGCTTATTCAATTTGTTTAATCAAATTATTTATTTTATTTGTTTATTTAATTGGTTTATTCTTTTTGTGTTTTCTAATTTGTTTATTCAATTTGTTTATTTAATTTGGTTATTCATTTTGTTTCTTCGATTTGTTTATTTAATTTATATATTCGATTTGTTTATTCAACTTTTCAATTGTTCAATTCATTTTTTTAATTCAATTGATATAGCAATTTGTTTATTCAATTTGTTTTTTTAATTTGTTTTTTTTTTCTATTTGTTCATTTAATTTGCTTATTCAATTTGTTTATTCAATTTGTTTATTTAATTTGTTTATTTAATTTGTTTTTATTTTTATTTTTTTATTCAATTTGTTTATTCAATTTTTCAATTGTTCAATTCAATTTTTGTTATTCAATGTGATTATTCAACTTATTTATTCAATTTGATAATTCATTTAATTTTTTCCTTTTGTTTATTCAGTTTGTGAAATGTAAGTTCCTTTGTTTCTTTTTTGATTAGTTTTTCTTTTCTTTATTGATCTTATTTTGATTTTATTGCAATACATGATTGTTAACAACATAAATAAATTTAAAAGTTGTTGATTTGTTTTTGTTCAAGCTGCATTTCCTTCATTTATTTTGATAAAAAAATTCAGTTTGTTAAGTTAACAAAAAAATATTCCTTATTTTTGTTTGCTAAATTGACCACTGTGCCACATTTCGTCAAACTTGCCACCATTCATCGTTGTCTGGGCGTTTTCCAGAAGGCACACTCCTTGTCCTCGTGCGGATGGTCCCCCCGAGTTCTTGGGTGCCTTATTTATTCAGCCCCCTTGCATCGCCGTTTTTGAAGAAGGCAACAGATGGAACTTTTTTCTCCTCTCAAAAAGCGTGTTGTTGTTTTTTTTTGCGTTACGCCGAAACTTTAGCTGCTGCGCAAGCAGATATTTATCAAAGAATAATATGGCCATAAAATCGCCATTTCAAGCTGCGTGCTCCAGAGTGACTTGATTTTATCCGCCCTCGATGGCATGTGCAAGTGTCATTAGACATAAATAATTCAACGAGTGGGGGGTCCTAATTGAGTTTCGTCTCTCTCTCTCTCCCTGGTTACAGCACCGCAGAGTAACGAGATTGCCGGGGTTGAAAATGATTCCCGTGTACTTTCTGGTGATGGTGGTTAGGATGACCAAAGTGAAGAAGTCAGTTTACTCTGGCAATTAGCTTTATTGGTCGCTGAATTATTGAGCAGTGCATTAGACAAACATTGGCAAAATGCACGGTGGAGGGGGTCTTTCATTTTGACATCACTGACATTCAATTCATTTTTTGAAATTCAAAAAATCAGAAAAAATGTTCATTCTTGGGCCAAGGGCAACTTCAAAAAATCATGCCGGGTAGAAGACTGATAAAAATAGAAAAATTACCATACAACCAAAATCAAAACAATGCAAAATTGTCATGCAAATTTCAACTCCGTGGTCCTCGAGTTCACCAGCCCAAAACCGTCGCCGGCGATAATATCTCAAGGATCTGCATTCACAAAACCGCAACTGCTGCTGACCGGTCTCCGAGACTCGGAAGTGCTTAATCCATGTGCCTAATTAATGCAATGGGCTGAATTATTTAAGCAATCCCATTATTCTTGAAGGAGGGGGAAAGCCTCGGAATGAATAACAATTTTCACCCGGCCTCGACTCGTACGACTGTGAGGACACAGCTCTTAAAAGATGTATTGCGATTGGGAGTTTCGTGATCATGTTCAGTTTATACATTTTTAACAGTGCAATTAAATTTGCAAAGCTCCGGGAAACACCTGGTTCGGGGGCCACCGACCAAAAGGACCGCCACCATGCGAGCACTTCTCGGCGAGCTTTTGTGCAGATTATTGTATTTAATTTTAATTAAATCTTTTGTCCCCGGTTTCCAGGGCTTTTCTCTCTGAAAAGATACAACCACGAGTGGGCATCTCCATGACAATTTTATGCTGGGTTTGTCCCGGGCGTCGTTTTCCAGCGAATTTCGTTGAAAAGAAACAGAAACGGAATATTTGAGTCTGAATTATTTAACATTGAAAACGTGGATTTATCTCGGTCTGAACGTGACCATCGCGGGGTTTGGAAAAAATGAATTCCGGTCAAACAAAATGGACAAACTGTGACGATTGCAGCTGCAAATAATACATTTTTTGAATATTTTTGATAGTTTATGTGTCCGGTTTTCAATTTTAAATTTTCAACTGTCTCAACTTTGATTTTGATGCCATAATTCTAAAAAAGCTATTCCTGTTTCTCCTTCCCAAAATGACTTCGTAACAGCTATTGAAAACCTGCCAATGGCAATTTATGCGGAATTTTAGTGTTTGAGTTTAAGGCTAAGTGGTTTCATTGTCGTTGTGAGTGCTGAAAAGGTCACGTCAATTGAATCGATATCAAGAGCCGAGAAACTACCTGCAACTTTCAAATCAAATATATGAAATATTCATACAAATTCAACTACAGCATCATCAATCCAATCCCAAGTTGTAGCATAGTATGTGTAGGTAGAAGACGGTTGGATTACGTTTCAAATTAATTTAATTAATGGTTCTACCCTGCCTCGATATGATACCTTCGTTAGCACTGGGGCTACTGGTACGCAGTGCTGAGGAAGCATTGCAAGTTACAACGGTCAATACCACTAGCAATTCGACGTCGTCGTGCTATCTTGTCGCACCCGCCATTTTGACGTTCCGAGAAAAACGCGTTTTAATGTTTGACCTTGAATATTCAAAAACGAGAGCACGCAATGTAAACAATAACAAACACGTTTTGTTTGGCTCACCATTCTGTGCATTGTCCCGAAGTTTGGTTGTATTTGGTTGCTGGAGTCCCGAGTTATAATTACAAATGTTTACGGTAGTATAGCTTGTACGTGCGACAAACGCATCCTGACTTTCCTGGCCTGAAATCCCTTTGGTCTTTTGTCGCACTTACATCAATTTTCATGGAGTGACAAGATAGCACGACAAGATTGAAACTACTTTCATCTGTTAAGTGACAAAAATGCACGGAGTTTTTTCGGTTTTTGTTGAATATCTCAGGATTGAAATCGAATTTTGGGGATCTGTGAAGGTCAAAAGGTGAGGCATTGTGAGCTGCACAAAATGGCGTTCTTAACTCAATTTGGCCCAAAATGCACGTACGACAAGTTAGCACGATGGCGACGAATTAGTACTTCGTTCTATTCGAGAAGCGAGTGCAGGATTGCAATTGCAATTTATATTAGACGATGAAAGTTAAATACATTGTTAGTTTTTGCTGGAAAATACTCTTTTGTTTTTCAAATATTTGCAGCGAATTTTTGAAATATGTTTGCTTATTTTGGGCACCTTTGATTTATTACAGAGAGGTTGTTTTATGCCTTTATTTATGAAATGTTTTTTTTTATTCATAGCTTATTTTTATAAGGTCCTTTTAGGTTCTGTGACCAAGTTGGGACCGAGGATCGTTAAATAACTAATATACAACAAAAAAAAAAACAACTCCTTAAACTTCATACTTCGAGATCATGTAACTGACCAGGGTCACTTGGTCCAAGCGGGTCTTACATGAAATGGTTTGTGCTTCATGGTACTTTGCTGTAGAAATGACCTCTGTTATTTTTTTGCCTTCCTCACCTCACTGAGGCAAGGCTATTAAATCACTCGAAAAATGAACTTCTTAAATACGACTCCTAGATATACCTTCACGTATACCTATCGACTCAGAGTCAAATTCTGAACAAATGTCTGTGGGGATGTGTGTAGACATGATTTTTTTCCACACGATTATCTCAGAACTTGCTGTACCGATTTTGGCCGGATCCGCTACAAAAAAGCTACAAAAAAGGGCGATTTTTGCATAACCTCAAAGGCCGGTTCTTTTTTGCTTTTTTGACTTTTTGACCACGCGGGGGATTGGCAGCCACACCCCCTTGCATGCGTATCGCCCGGTTGCCATATCGCTTAAGCAGTGTCTGCGTCTCTTCTGGAAAAAATCTGTATTAATTATGTTGCTGCATCATTTTGTCTCGACAAAGATTTACACGAACTTTTTACTGAAATATATAACTCATGAGACTTTTCACCTTTATTTTGAAGAGTTGCTAAAAAAAAGAATTGAAAATTGCTGTTCAAGTAAAATCAATTATTAAAAAAAAACAAATGAAAAAAAAACAAATGAAAAAATACCACCTAAAATACAACATGAATGCGAGGAAGGCACCAACCACCTTAAGGTGGATTAAGTAACGTTTTTATAGTTGTTTGATATTAAACGATATATAAACATTATTCCACAATCAGGCCAAAAAAAATGTATAAAAGTTATTGCAAAATTCTATTTCAGTTATTTTCACTCAATTTTGTCACTCCGTTAAAACACGGAAAAAAAGTCTATGAAAATCTCAATCTTGCTCTTGGCAGGAAGGGGTTCAAACCTTTTTTTTCAAATCATGTTAAATCAGTTATTATTAAAAAAACTAAAAAGTATAATTTTACCGTTCCATTACATCGTAATTTCTGTTGCCATAAAAATAAGCAAGAGTTTTTGAAAGTTTTAAATGATTTAAGCTTTGAGATTATTCAAGATAAACCAGGAAATAAAATGTCAAATTTGAGTTATTGATTGCCTTTTTGCTTTTTGATCGCATAACTGTCCCATCTTCATCACTTTTGAGTTATTGATGCAGTTTGGTTCTAAAAATCAGGAGGAATGCCTTTTAAAAACTTAACACGCTCGGCTTGCTGTTTTTGGCATATGGGACATTTATGCGAACATGGGCAGTTTTGGGGTCATACTTAAGCTAGACAATAGCAATTTAGGTAACGGGAAAAAATCGTGATTCGAAGTGATTTTTTCCGAGGCCTTGGGATAATCATTTTCTCAAATAATCTGATTTAGAATTAAGTTTTTATTTTTTATGACAAAAATAAAACATTATATAAAGCATAATTCATACATTTTCTAAATTTACTAAGAAACTGGTTTTATTGAATGTGCCTTTAAATCTGTAAATATGTTTGAATTCTTGAACAATTCAAACAAGCTGAGCAGTTCTCTACGAAATCGATCTTTTTTATAATTTAAATTTTTGTATTATCAAACTGGCTGAAACTTTTTTGGTGCTTTCGGTATGCCCAAAGAAGCCATTTTGCACCATTAGTTTGTCCATATTAATTTCCATACAAATTAGGCAGCTGTCCATACAAAAATTATGTATGAAAATTCAAAAATCTGTATATTTTGAAGGAATTTTTTGATCGATTAGGTGTCTTGGGAAAAGTTGTAGGTATGGATAAGGACTACCCTGGAAAAAATGATGCACGGTGAAAAAAATTGGGTGATTTTTAAATTAGCTTTTTGTCACTAAAACTTGATTTGCAAAAAACACTATTTTTTTTTTAATTTTTTGATATGGTTTAGGGGACATAAAATGCCAACTTTTCAGAAATTTCCAGGTTGTGCAAAAAATCTTTGACCGAGTTATGAATTTTCGAATCAATATTATCGCCGCGGCACTAAACCGAATTGAGCAAGTTTAACTCTCGCGACGATTTTCTGTCGCGAAATATCTGTCAAGCATGTTTAAGTGATTTTGAATCAGTGTGTTTGCTTTTTTTGTTTTGACGGCTTTGGATGATGAGAAAAACGTGGCTGATCTTTTCTGGTCTGCCAAGGAAATGGAATGCTTTAGATTAAATTATTGTTTAGATTAAATTATTGTAAAGTCTTGGTTTTTAGTTCTACTACCACTAGAACTGTTTCATTTGGGGTAATTTATGAAGTTCAGTCAGTTTCCAGCTCCAGGAAAAGACGCAAAAGGGAAAACGTCTTGGTTAAGTTGCTGATTACGGATCGATTACCGTCTGAATAAAACAAAAATAAGTGGCCTTATTGTCGAGGGACTCTCACCGGGAGAGTTTTGCCGATGGGATGTTGCGGGTGTCGATAAAATAAGCTCTATAGCGTCAAAATGGGAAGACCCAGCCACCAATTTGAAAATCAAAAGCGCCGTAATTATACTCTCCAAGCTAGACATCATGAAATGGTCCATCCGGATGATCGAATCCACGCTCACAGAACGATTTCCGGTAAATTTTCGTGATCGATTCCATGCTCCGTGTAAGACGCGGCGCGAGTCTTGTCGCAGCTCAACTGGCGACATTTCAGTTTAGTGCCGCGGCGAAATTTTGTTTTGGTTTCGCGTGTGACATTTGAGGTACACTCAGAAAAGAAACAACAGAAAATTGCTTCGCGAGATGAAAAACACTCGCGCTGTTATTTCGATTTATTTCAAAAACCACAATACAGATTTTTTCAAAAAATCGAAATATTGGTCGCAAAATTTTTTCAACTTCATTTTTGATGTAAAATCAAATTTGCAATCAAAAAGTACTATAGTGAAATTTTCATAAAGTGCACCGTTTTTAAGTTATAGAAATCTTTAGGTAATTTTTTTAAAAATTGTCGCAGTTTTCCATTTTTTAAATTAGTATACATGGTTGCTCACTTCTGAAAAAAAATATTTTTGAAAAGCTGAGAAAATTCTCTATATTTTGCTATTTTGAACTTTGTTGATACGACCTTTAGTTGCTGAGATATTGCCATGCAAATGTTTAAAAAAACAGTAAAATTGATGTTTTCTAAGTCTCACCCAAATAACCCACTATTTTCTAACGTCGATGTCTCAGCAACTAATGGTCCGATTTACAATGTTCAAATATGAAACATTAGTTAAATTTTCTGATCTTTTCCAAAACAAAATTTTCAAAACTTTCAAATCAAGACTAACATTTCAAAAGGGCCAAACTTTCAATATTACGCTGCGACTATTTTCAAAAAAAGTTACCTAATAATGGCTATAACTTGAAAACGGTACATTACATGAAAATTTCACTATAGTACTTTTTGATTGAAAATTTAATTTTACATCGAAAAATGAAGTTAATAATTTTGCGGCCAATTTTTCATTTTTTTGAAAAAATCTGTATTGATTCGAAAATTCATAACTCGGTCAAAGATTTTTTGCATAACCTGGAAATTTCAGAAAAGTTGGCTTTTAATGTCCCCTAAAAAAAAAATAAAATAAAAAAATAAAACTATCGGTTTTTTGCAAATCAAGTTAAACAGAAAATCACCAATTTATTTTTTACCTTGTATCATTATTTTTCAATTCAGCCCTTAACAATACCTACAACTTTGCCGAAGACACCAAATCGATAACAAAATTACTTTAAATGATACAGATTTTTGAATTTTCACATATCATTTTTGTATGGACAACTGCCAAATTTGTATGGAAATTTATATGGACAAACTAATGATGCAAAATGGCTTCTTTGGGCATACCGAAGGCACCAAAAAGGTTT
Source organism: Culex pipiens pallens (assembly GCF_016801865.2). NCBI lineage: Eukaryota > Metazoa > Arthropoda > Insecta > Diptera > Culicidae > Culex > Culex pipiens. The sequence goes on from NC_068937.1 coordinate 126,031,472, forward strand.
CAGCCGGATTAAAAAATAAGAAAAAACTCGAATGACCGAAATCTGAGAGAATTGTTCAGCTTTAATTAACAACATTCTTTTGCGTTTAAATAGAAAAATATCACTCATATTGGTAAATAAATAGTTTAATACCAATATTAAGGAAAGATAAGCACATGTTTCGTATTTTTCTAAATCATCAGATCATTGAACATCATATGAAAAGATTCTGTAAAATTGGGTGGTGCTCCAGTTTCATCACGCAACCCGACTGTCTGCCTCACGTAACGTCCATTCACCTCACAATTTTCACTTTCTCCAGCTCGAGAATGATTCTCTAGACAGGTTCATTTCCCGCCGCAACTGACCAACCGAGACCGCACAATTTTGCTGTCAGTCCCCAAGTAAACTGACACCGGACAGGTGGCACGGAAGAAGGTTTGACCTCGTTGTAGGGTGTGAAAAATTCAATCTTATTTTGTGCTGAAATTTCCCCGAATTACTTGGTGCAATGTTCAACACCATGCAGATGATAAATCATTGATTGCTGGGTGACCTAAATTTGTTCAATTTGGCCCACAAAATAAATAAAACGGAACAGTACAACGCCATCCTCTATCTAGTCAATTATTTAAAACTTTTCCTAGCAAGTTTCGGCTCTTGCGGTGTACTTTTCCAAAGAGATGAATATATATATATATATTAGGGTGTTTCAGCCAAACAAAAAAGTTCTCAGAATCAGGCAAACCGAGGTTCCCCTAGTAGAGGATACCCATAGGGACTCTCATGCCAAATATCAGCCCATTTGGTTGAGAATTGGCCTGTCCCCAGCGGTTTAAAGTTTACATGTAAATTACTATGGGATTTGTGTGCTTTTCGTTCAATCGTTCCTACAGGTCTGGGGACAACATGGATTCACTCGGAATAAAGACAGGTGTGTAGGGGATGGTCCAATGAACACATTCCAGAAGGAATTAGGCTTGTCCATTCTGTCCCCAAGGTGCGCACTGGATCGACGTCCGGTGTCTCCAGAATCATCGATTCATCCTTCAAATGTACGCATTGTCCTTAGTATGCTATGACGGCTAGGAGAAAATTACGACGCCCCATGTCAGACGGTGAACACGTGGCAGAGCATCTACTCGAGTTTTGGTTCAGAAACATCCTTTAAATTACTAAAATTATATTTTTGATGTTCCTGTAACAATTTGAACTATTCCAAATAACGTAACATAATGATTTTGTGTTAATAATGCAATCGATGCCTCTCCACGTGTTCACCGTCTCATATGGGGCGTCGTGTTTTTCACCTAGCCGTCATAGCATACTAAGGAAATGCGATGCTTTTGAAGGATGAATCGATGATTCTGGAGACACCGGACGTCGATCCAATGCGCACCTTGGGGACAGAATGGACAAGCCTAATTCCTTCTGGAATGTGTTCATTGGACCATCCCCTACACACCTGTCTTTATTCCGAGTGAATCCATGTTGTCCCCAGACCTGTAGGAACGATTGAACGAAAAGCACACAAATCCCATAGTAATTTCCATGTAAACTTTAAACCGCTGGGGACAGGCCAATTCTCAACCAAATGGGCTGATATTTGGCATGAGAGTCCCTATGGGTATCCTCTACTAGGGGAACCTCGGTTTGCCTGATTCTGAGAACTTTTGGTTTTGGATGAAACACCCTAATATATATATATATGGGTAATTCTCCGCCAACTCACACAGCAGTTGCCCCGACCCCTCTTCGATTTGCGTGAAACTTTGTCCTAAGGGGTAACTTTTGTCCCTGATCACGAATCCGAGGTCCGTTTTTTGATATCTCGTGACGGAGGGGCGGTACGACCCCTTCCATTTTTGAACATGCGAAAAAAGAGGTGTTTTTCAAAAATTTGCAGCCTGAAACGGTGATGAGATAGAAATCTGGTGTCAAAGGGACTTTTATGTAAAATTAGACGCCCAATTTGATGGCGTACTCAGAATTCTGAAAAAACGTATTTTTCATCGAAAAAAAACACTAAAAAAGTTTTAAAAATTCTCCCATTTTCCGTTACTCGACTGTAAAAATTTTTGGAACATGTCATTTTATGGGAAATTTAATGTACTTTTCGAATCTACATTGTCCCAGAAGGGTCATTTTTTCATTTAGAACAAAATTTTTCATTTTAAAATTTCGTGTTTTTTCTAACTTTGCAGGGTTATTTTTTAGAGTGTAACAATGTTCTACAAAGTTGTAGAGCAGACAATTACAAAAATTTTGATATATAGACATAAGGGGTTTGCTTATAAACATCACGAGTTATCGTGATTTTACGAAAAAAAGTTTTGAAAAAGTTGGTCGTCATCGATCATGGCCGTTCATGGTCACCCGCGACAGACACGGACGACGAAACAAAGAGAAACGCAAAAAGTAACTTTTTCAAAACTTTTTTTCGTAAAATCGCGATAACTTGTGATGTTTATAAGCAAACCCCTTATGTCTATATATCAAAATTTTTGTAATTGTCTGCTCTACAACTTTGTAGAACATTGTTACACTCTAAAAAATAACCCTGCAAAGTTAGAAAAAACACGAAATTTTAAAATGAAAAATTTTGTTCTAAATGAAAAAATGACCCTTCTGGGACAATGTAGATTCGAAAAGTACATTAAATTTCCCATAAAATGACATGTTCCAAAATTTTTTACAGTCGAGTAACGGAAAATGGGAGAATTTTTAAAACTTTTTTAGTGTTTTTTTTCGATGAAAAATACGTTTTTTCGGAATTCTGAGTACGCCATCAAATCGGGCGTCTAATTTTACATAAAAGTCCCTTTGACACCAGATTTCTATCTCATCACCGTTTCAGGCTGCAAATTTTTGAAAAACACCTCTTTTTTCGCATGTTCAAAAATGGAAGGGGTCGTACCGCCCCTCCGTCATGAGATATCAAAAAACGGACCTCGGATTCGTGATCAGGGACAAAAGTTACCCCTTAGGACAAAGTTTCACGCAAATCGAAGAGGGGTCGGGGCAACTTTTCCCGATTTCGTGTGAGTTGGTAGAGAATTACCCATATATATATACATCGTGCTGCTGGGTGGGAAAGTTTTTCGATATTTTAGGAGCTCGCCCTAAGGGACTAAAAGTGGCTCTTCCGGTGGTGGTGCAGAAAGTTGTAAAGTTAAACTTGAACGGAGAAAAATTGATGGAAGAAAGAAAAGTTTCACTATTGGTTTCATCGAGGAGTACATTTAATTTGAAGTTAAACACAATCTACTGAACTTCGATATCCTAACAAACCGTCAGCATTCGAGCAGAGTCCTTAATTGTACCTATTATTCTGCCAAACTGAATCTAGAAATTCACTCCCAGCCATCGTCAATCACCCCTGAAGGTAGACTACTGCATGAGCATCTGCTCGACAAATTAGTGCATCATTCAGGCGTTTTCTTCCTGCTCGAGAGCTGTGCAGTGCTTCCCCCTAGGGAACGAAAAAGCAAACCGGCATCTCCAATTAGTAATCAAGAGGGCTTTTGTCTGCCACCCTAACCCCATCTCGATGCTCCTTTTTCCTCCTGGGGGGGACACGCCAATGAAGTTATTCTCGAATGATTTTGCTCTTTGTAGAGGGGAGGAGGCGTTTGGAACGGATTTGACTTGCACTTTGCAAAAGGGGTCGGAGCATTTACGCTCACTCCGGATGCAGTGCTCGTGTTTGGAGAGCTGTCTCGGAAATGGGGCGCTGGAGAGTTGGGCTAAAACTGCTGAATCGCTTGGGGGACATGTTCCGGCAATTGAAAGGTTTGAGTTTGGTTTGGAGCGGGGATTAATTGCACTTCTAAAACTTAAATAAATTAAATTGCGAAAATCATATTCTAAAAAAAACAACGATTCATAAAAAGCTCGGAGAGCCACCTTTATATATGTCTACATGAGTAACTCCCATCAATAGAGAACACAATTTTCCTATGGGCAAGCACATACACCGCACGCACACATCGGATGAGCACAGTTTGTGAAGTAAATTGAATCAAAGTAAGATTTATTCATGAAGATGGCAGACGGCTCAACTCAGCTGGCACCAGCGTTGACGTCCTAGGAACGAAGAAAGACAGATGATGTGCGCTACGAACGTTTCTCTCGTAAGAACTATCACCTCCAACCAGGCGGAAAATGTGAGTGTGGATATATGCTTTTACATAGTCATACAAAATTTCGATAATTTTTTGTTTAATTAAATATTTCATGACTTTTTGATTTTTTCAACTTTTTGAACACAGCGATTTTCCATATTTTTTTTTTACTTATTTGAATTATTTCCAATCTGTTACATTTGTTATAAGCGTGTACCCACCCAGAAGGCAAGCAATCTTTCATCTCGTACGATGACGACGACGTTGATGACGCCAAAGAAGGCGACGACCGTGGAAAGTGAATAAATTTTCGCTGGTAAATATTCATAATTCAAACTTCAGCTAAAATGACGCAGAATATGGGGATGAGTGGTTTTGTGTATGAGAAAGGGTTAGACGAGAAATTTTGTCTTCCATCTTGGTAGATAATCCTGATGTTGATGACATACTTTCATAAACGATATGAGTGCTTGTCTTTGGTAAAACAAGACAAGAAATTGTTAGCTTGAAAAAAAAAATAGTCACAGCTATAATGATATTTTGAAATGACAAAATTATGTTCAACTTATTGAACTATTGATTGAATTAATTGATCATTCCCAATAATTTGAGATGAATGATTATGATATTTAAAAAAAATGGCAATGTCTAATCTGTACTTTTTATTCAAATTGTGGCGCTGGAACTTCAAAACTGCACCAAGGGACTCATAAATCTGAAATGGCTTCCATCTTCAAAGAATTTCCTAAACACACCAGTAAAAGGCACTCCTAAGCCAAGGTAAAGGTCCCTCTGGCCTGGCTGAAATCGCGATGCCATTAGTCATCCCTCATTGGCCGTTCGATTGCGTTCTCCACTCGCCATCCCCGGGGGAACAATTCATCCCAAATTGACCGATTTCTGGCCCGGTTTGCGGTGGTTTATTGCGGCGTTTTTCGAGGCAGGAAGAAGCCTTGAGCTAAACTGCAAAATTGCCTACGTTTAGGTAACTTCTCTTCTGGGAAGATGCGGAAAATGCGTTTAGAAATACCTCATGGAAATCGCAAATTTAATTTAAATTTTTGACTAAAGTTTGGTGACTAAGATTTGCGTTGGAACATTCATCAACGTTCAAGTTTTCAATCTTCTACGAAATTTGCTGATAGCATGCCAGCAATATTGTCTACTTTTACCGATCTAAACAAGAAAATATCTCGTTGAAATGATTTTGCAGAGAATTTGAACCGTGCGTCATAACGACAATGCACCACTTTGTCAACTCTATCTGTTTGTGATAGTCAATTTATGAGATTTTCTGTAGATGAGGCTTCTACTGATCAATTTATGAATAAAAATACAAAAATACAAAAATACAAAAATACAAAAATACAAAAATACAAAAATACAAAAATACAAAAATACAAAAATACAAAAATACAAAAATACAAAAATACAAAAATACAAAAATACAAAAATACAAAAATACAAAAATACAAAAATACAAAAATACAAAAATACAAAAATACAAAAATACAAAAATACAAAAATACAAAAATACAAAAATACAAAAATACAAAAATACAAAAATACAAAAATACAAAAATACAAAAATACAAAAATAAAAAAATACAAAAATACAAAAATACAAAAATACAAAAATACAAAAATACAAAAATACAAAAATACAAAAATACAAAAATACAAAAATACAAAAATACAAAAATACAAAAATACAAAAATACAAAAATACAAAAATACAAAAATACAAAAATACAAAAATACAAAAATACAAAAATACAAAAATACAAAAATACAAAAATACAAAAATACAAAAATACAAAAATACAAAAATACAAAAATACAAAAATACAAAAATACAAAAATACAAAAATACAAAAATACAAAAATACAAAAATACAAAAATACAAAAATACAAAAATACAAAAATACAAAAATACAAAAATACAAAAATACAAAAATACAAAAATACAAAAATACAAAAATACAAAAAATACAAAAATACAAAAATACAAAAATACAAAAATACAAAAATACAAAAATACAAAAATACAAAAATACAAAAATACAAAAATACAAAAATACAAAAATACAAAAATACAAAAATACAAAAATACAAAAATACAAAAATACAAAAATACAAAAATACAAAAATACAAAAATACAAAAATACAAAAATACAAAAATACAAAAATACAAAAATACAAAAATACAAAAATACAAAAATACAAAAATACAAAAATACAAAAATACAAAAATACAAAAATACAAAAATACAAAAATACAAAAATACAAAAATACAAAAATACAAAAATACAAAAATACAAAAATACAAAAATACAAAAATACAAAAATACAAAAATACAAAAATACAAAAATACAAAAATACAAAAATACAAAAATACAAAAATACAAAAAATACAAAAATACAAAAATACAAAAATACAAAAATACAAAAATACAAAAATACAAAAATACAAAAATACAAAAATACAAAAATACAAAAATACAAAAATACAAAAATACAAAAATACAAAAATACAAAAATACAAAAATACAAAAATACAAAAATACAAAAATACAAAAATACAAAATACAAAATACAAAAATACAAAAATACAAAAATACAAAAATACAAAAATACAAAAATACAAAAATACAAAAATACAAAAATACAAAAATACAAAAATACAAAAATACAAAAATACAAAAATACAAAAATACAAAAATACAAAAATACAAAAAATACAAAAATACAAAAATACAAAAATACAAAAATACAAAAATACAAAATACAAAAATACAAAAATACAAAAATACAAAAATACAAAAATACAAAAATACAAAAATACAAAAATACAAAAATACAAAAATACAAAAATACAAAAATACAAAAATACAAAAATACAAAAAAACAAAAATACAAAAATACAAAAATACAAAAATACAAAAATACAAAAATACAAAAATACAAAAATACAAAAATACAAAAATACAAAAATACAAAAATACAAAAATACAAAAATACAAAAATACAAAAATACAAAAATACAAAAATACAAAAATACAAAAATACAAAAATACAAAAATACAAAAATACAAAAATACAAAAATACAAAAATACAAAAATACAAAAATACAAAAATACAAAAATACAAAAATACAAAAATACAAAAATACAAAAATACAAAAATACAAAAATACAAAAATACAAAAATACAAAAATACAAAAATACAAAAATACAAAAATACAAAAATACAAAAATACAAAAATACAAAAATACAAAAATACAAAAATACAAAAATACAAAAATACAAAAATACAAAAATACAAAAATACAAAATACAAAAATACAAAAATACAAAAATACAAAAATACAAAAATACAAAATACAAAAATACAAAAATACAAAAATACAAAAATACAAAAATACAAAAATACAAAAATACAAAAATACAAAAATACAAAAATACAAAAATACAAAAATACAAAAATACAAAAATACAAAAATACAAAAATACAAAAATACAAAAATACAAAAATACAAAAATACAAAAATACAAAAATACAAAAATACAAAAATACAAAAATACAAATATACAAAAATACTACAATACAAAAATACAAAAATACAAAAATACAAAAATACAAAAATACAAAAATACAAAAATACAAAAATACAAAAATACAAAAATACAAAAATACAAAAATACAAAAATACAAAATACAAAAATACAAAAATACAAAAATACAAAAATACAAAAATACAAAAATACAAAAATACAAAAATACAAAAATACAAAATACAAAAATACAAAAATACAAAAATACAAAAATACAAAAATACAAAAATACAAAAATACAAAAATACAAAAATACAAAAATACAAAATACAAAAATACAAAAATACAAAAATACAAAAATACAAAAATACAAAAATACAAAAATACAAAAATACAAAAATACAAAAATACAAAAATACAAAAATACAAAATACAAAAATACAAAAATACAAAAATACAAAAATACAAAAATACAAAAATACAAAAATACAAAAATACAAAAATACAAAAATACAAAAATACAAAAATACAAAAATACAAAAATACAAAAATACAAAAATACAAAAATACAAAAATACAAAAATACAAAAATACAAAAATACAAAAATACAAAAATACAAAAATACAAAAATACAAAAATACAAAAATACAAAAATACAAAAATACAAAAATACAAAAATACAAAAATACAAAAATACAAAAATACAAAAATACAAAAATACAAAAATACAAAAATACAAAAATACAAAAATACAAAAATACAAAAATACAAAAATACAAAAATACAAAAATACAAAAATACAAAAATACAAAAATACAAAAATACAAAAATACAAAAATACAAAAATACAAAAATACAAAAATACAAAAATACAAAAATACAAAAATACAAAAATACAAAAATACAAAAATACAAAAATACAAAAATACAAAATACAAAAATACAAAAATACAAAAATACAAAAATACAAAAATACAAAAATACAAAAATACAAAAATACAAAAAAAACAAAAATACAAAAATACAAAAATACAAAAATACAAAAATACAAAAATACAAAAATACAAAAATACAAAAATACAAAAATACAAAAATACAAAAATACAAAAATACAAAAATACAAAAATACAAAAATACAAAAATACAAAAATACAAAAATACAAAAATACAAAAATACAAAAAAAAAATAATGCTTTGTTAGACATTGGACTCTCTGGGTATGCATGTATTTTATGTTACAAACATTTTTTTTTATATTGCACGTAGATAATCATAAAACACACATCTTTATTTGTAAACTTCTTTATAAAAGCGAAAGTAACACAATGCCAGCCGATAAGACCAATAAAATGTGTATGTATGTATATTCCAACTATGGCATGCACTTAAGCCATACAAGGGAGCTTAATGTAGCTTTTCGTATTCCGTACAGTCTTTCTGTCACGAATTTGATGAATATCAAAACTTTATGACTCTCCCTTCTGCACCTTTCCAGTCCTTGGCTGTAGCGTTTCAAGAGGATGTAATGCAGGTTGAAACAGTTCCTAAGATTTTTAGATTTTTTTTTCAGTTTATTTTGATTTTATGATTCTTTTTTTACTGTCAAAAAAATTTCATGTTATTTAGTAATAACCTACACCATCTTGTCACACCTTCTTCGCCGGATTTCTTCATAAATGCATGCAAAAGCTCGCATGATTTATGAAGTCATTACCTTTTCGGTTCCAAATGGGGCTGACATCTGCGGAAAAGGTGTTGTCGTCCTTTGTCATTCAAATGGCGTCGAAGACTCCAATCAGAGAGCAGTCCAAAAGTCACAGCACAGAGAAATGTTCGCCTCAGAAATCTTCGTTATTGAGCCCGTAAAAAAAAACGGCGTCGTTGTTTGTACTCCACGATAATGATACATTGTAGCTTTTAACTAGCGTGCACTCTCAACGTGGAAAGCAAAAAGGCTCCTGTCGTAAAAAAAGCTCGTTGGCGGGCGCAAAAACTTTTGCTTGGAAAATTTCGAAAAGCGAAATCAACCGGACGAAAAACAAGCAAAACTTTGCCAAATTGTGTGTGTCCGGCGGAAAGGACAAAGTGAAATCCTTATGGGGATGTATGGACTGAAATGTGTGTGTGTTTGTGTCTGGTTTTGGCAGCAAACTCGGTTTACTCCGAAGGGCAGTTTTGGACCGAACTCTAATTAATTTATGGCGGCAATCACAGACGGACTCGGCGCACTCAGCCGGGCTTGAGCCAGATGGCTGTTGGGTAAAGTAAATTAAATAAATCTATTTATGCTAAATGGATTCCTTTGGATCTAGGGACGGGACAGGAGCCAAATGGCGTTTATTCTGGGTTGAAAAACGAGTTATGTGAAAATAGGGCTAGGCTGAGCTGTGACGGAACGTTAAATTTAATTTAAATATTTAACCTTCAGCGAATAGAATCAATTTTGGCTTGACGTCATTGTCTTCAATATAGCATTATATGGCTATAAAGTTTGTAATTTTTTTTAAAGCGATTTTTTCATTTACAAGTTTTTGAGTCTGATTAGAATCTTCAAAAAATCAAAGATGCTAAAATGTTCAGAACTGCTTGATAATTTCACAAAAACATGCATGCAGACTTAAGGGGATTTTCTGTTAACTTATGATTTTGTAAACTTGTGTGGAGATTTGTGGAGACTTTACACAAGTCACAAAAATCTTAAGTTAACAGGTTAACAGAAGTCTCCCTTAAGTCTCTACATAGAAATCAGATAAAACACTACTCTTGAAATGTCTTCAAGTTTAGAAAAGTCTCCACAAATTTTCACAAATTTCTACACAAGTTACAAAGTTCACAAGTCATCAGAAGTCTCCCTCAAGTTTCTACCTAGAAATCAGAAATAAAACACTACTCTTGAAATTTCTTCAAGTTTAGAAAAGTCTTCACAAATTTTCACAAATCTCCACACAAGTTAGAAACATCTTAAGTCAAGAGAAGTCTTCCTTAATTCTCTACTTAGAAATCAGAAATAAAACACTACTCTTGAAATGTCTTGAAGTTTAGAAAAGTCTCCACAAATTTTCAAAAATCTCCACACAAGTTACAAAAATCAACAGAAGTCTCCCTTAAGTCTCTACATAGAAATCAGATAAAACACTACTCTAGAAATGTCTTCAAGTTTAGAAAAGTCTCCACAAATTTTCACAAATCTCCACACAAGTTAAAAACATCTTAAGTCAAGAGAAGTCTTCCTTAATTCTCTACAATGAAATCAGAAAAAAAAACACTACTCTTGAAATGTCTTCAAGTTTAGAAAAGTCTCCACAAATCTGCACACCAGTCACAGAACAGAACAGTTAACAGAAGTCTCCCTTAAGTCTCTACGTAGAAATCAGAAAAAAATATAGTCTAGAAATGTTTTAAAGTTTAGAAAAGTCTCCAGAAATTTCCACCAATCTCTACACAAGTTACAAAGTTCATTAGTCAACAAAAGTCTCCCTCAAGTCTCTACTTAGAAATCCGAAAAATCACTTCTCTGGAATCTTCTTGAAGTTTAGAAAAGTCTCCACAAATCTCCACACAATTCACAATCACCAGGTAGACAAAAAACAATACTCTAGAAACGACTTCAAGTTTGGATAAGTTCCCACAAATCTCCACACAAGTCTCCACAAACTTCACTCCCTTGCAATATTTCATTGATCATCTTGTCGAAAGTCATTCGCAAAAAAAAGGAAATCACCTCGACCCACCTCGTTCCATCTCCGGCAGCCGATCCCCGATTGAATGAATATTTCATGAAACCCCCTCTCGAACAACGGCGCCGCTGTCTAACACTGCTGAATTACGCATAAGCAAGTGCGTGTCCTCGTCCTGGATCCCGTGTTCAATTGTGTCCTCGGTTGAATTTTTGATGATTTCGCCTCGCTTTCGAGTGTCGTGTTGTGTTCAGTCTGGTTTTATCGATGTTTTCAGTGGATTTTACAAAGAGTTGAAAAAAAAAACAATCAGACCCTTTTTTGGTTCGAAAGTGAATTTTAGATTCGAAAAGGTCCTCACACTCTTGGAGTGCGAATCCAGGTAAATCAATCAACAATTCAAATTTGACCAGAGTGGACTGATTTTAGTCCCGATGCAAAATTCATCGGCCCAGTATTACAGTTCCTGCGCTTCAATTTCGCTGACCAAATTGACTGTTTCGACGTCATTTTCCATTTCCAGGACATGCCGAAAATAATGCACATGTCAGCGCGATCGATTCGCCAAACTGGACTCCCACGGAATTGTCCGTGAAGTGACACTCGTTAAAATGACACTTCGATGGGCAACCCCCTCGCTTCGTTATCGAATTTGACGGACAGATTTATTGCACCGGAAGAATTAAACGTGTGAACGGGAGCGGAATCCGTTACCAAGTCCAGCTGAGTGGATTCCGAGCAGGGGAACACGTGGGATAATATTTGCCGAAGAGCATTACGATGATGCTGCGTGGGTGATGGGGGTGAGTACCAACAGGAATGGCATCGATTGGTTCGATGAACTGGAATCGAATCGGTTTGCGTTGTCAGGTTGGAAATTTACTGGGAAATGATTCGATTGAACTGTAGGGATTGGAATGGAAAACTGATGGCAAATATTTGTCTACACACATCGAAAAAATCGTGTAATTTTCTGTCTTTTCGATGCACATAACTGGAGCGTCACATAAGACGGAAAATTACATCTGATTTAAAAATTACACGACCAAACCACCGACTGGTGTGGTCGTGTAAAATTACAACCAACGCAATGAATTAGAAAGAATTCCTATTAAAATTTATTTCTATGGGATTGGATTTTTTTAGCAGAAAAAAAAACACATTCTTTCTGACAAAACATTTAAATTGAATTTTATTATCATAAAAAGGATATAAAGCACGAGTGTTTAGCCGTAGTGGAACGAAAAATCAACCTGCTCACGCTTCCGGTTTCCGGATTAAGTATGATCCACCTCACCGTGGTTACGATGAGCGGAGTGTCCTACGATTTTCATTCTTGTGTCACTACCGGAACACCCGGCTGTGCCAGGAACTGTCCAACTACACAAGACACTTTCATCGCGTTCTGCACAACCCTCCAGCCACGTTAGATATCGATCCGAGCTCGTCTCAGATCGTTGTACGCGTCCATCAGCTAGCTGCGGTTGTCTAGCAAGGCCCTAACCTAAGATTTCCCTCCGTTTTTATCCCAACTGCCCTAAAGATGCGCCGTTCAGGATAGCTTAGTCGATTCGACATCGCTCCACACTCGGACCGGCCAACTGTTGTTGAGCCCCGAAACAGAAAAGTTAATGTGTCGATGCGCCAGTACCGGAAAGCAGCCGCCTTGGCGAAATGCCGTCGACTGCCGCGGCTTTATCAACCGTGGGTCGTCGCTGGGGCACAGCCTGCAGTTTGCGTTCGCACTCCTGTTGTCCGTCGCCAGCAGCCGTCTCTATCGAATACTCCGTGTGGTCGCCTGCTGGATAACCTTGACCAGCAACAGGAACTTGAAACGGACCGATTCCAGGAAGAGCATGAAAAAAGTGTTCTTTTTTGCGTCATCGTCCGGAAGAAGGGAGATTTTTCTGACTGAAATTAAGAAGTCAGAATTAAAATGATAGGACAAATATAATCAAAAAGTCATTAAACGTACCTTTGTTATTAATTTAATAACGCTTTTCAGCTCAATCGAATGGAAAAAACTGCAAAATTTCTCAAAACATCTACAGCAACAACTTATTCGCGACCGCGACCAATTTTCTTACAACACAAACATGTCTGACGTTTGCTGCACCAGGCTGCACTGTGAAGTGAAAAGGCAGCAAATCAGCGTAAAATTGGGGTATTCTAATGTAAAATTAAATCATCGCACTCAATATTACACGACAAAACACGCTCCAGTTATGTGCATCATCTTAGATGTAATGTTCAGTTAAAAATGATTTAATGTTACATTTTATCAGATACAATTTTGTCCTCTATTTTTTGAGAGTGAATTTGGTTGTTCAGCATCAAACCAAACATGATATTACGTTTGATTTTCGATTACATGATGAGTTTTTACGTCTGGTTTTGAATTCCGTTTGATGTAATATTCATAATTTTTTGGTGTGTAGTGATGTTTCGACATGAAAAAAGTCTCCATACCAAGCCTCCACTTATTTCTTCCATGTTGGTTTAACTGTGAATAAAGTAAAGCAAACAATTTATTTAGCAGATTTACTTTTAATTTTTTTGAATATTTTTGTTTTTTTCTTGATCAGGTTAAGGTTATTTTGAGCAACTTCCGTTCTACGAAAAAAAAAACTTTTTTCTTGCCCACGGGCAGGGCATACCCATCTCCAACATAATCTGGGTCAAATATGAGCACTCTTGCTCGGCGGGATGTAGGGCAAATCGGGACACAACTATTGAACGTTTGAAAACTTCACAAATCTTAAAATGTCTGAATGCTTTGGTTTTTTCATGCTTCAATGCTTTGGTAATTTCAACTAAATCTCAAAATGCAACAAGCACCATAAAGGGCTCAACCTATTTTTGTCCAAAAGTCTCCAAAGTCATAACTATTAATATCTATACAACTTTCGTTAGTTAGTTATAAAAAATCGATAATAACAACTCTAGAGAGCTTAATTCATACAAGAGGCGCTTGCATCACAAAACCCGAGCAGGGGTAAATAACACGGGAATACCAAATTTTGGTATTACTTGAGCAAATAACAGCGACCAAAATGTGCCATTGGTTGCCCAGTAATAGATGGTAAAATACCATGAAATCATACCAAAGTCTTGTATGTGGAAGGGCACAACAATACCAAACCATGTTATTCCAAGGGTAAAATAATACCTCAAAACAGAACCATTGCAATACCAAGTTGAGGTCTTCTGGATTTTTGAACATTGCTTGAATACCAAAACTTGGTATTGCTATGGTTTTAATTTTAGGTATTCCCGCGCCCTTGGAAAATCAGATTTTGGTATTTCTGTGGTCTTTCACATACATGATTTGGTATTATTTCATGGTATTTTACCATCTATTACTGGGCAACCGAGAGCACATTTTGGTCGTTGGTATTTGCACAAGAAATACCTAAATTTGGTATTTTCATACCATTTTTAGTGCAACAGTTGCAGTTAGTGAAAAAACGGAAATGATCCATATGCAACAGCCAAATATACTCACCTGATGATTTCATGTTGTTCTTAGTGATATTCTTCACCACATTGAATGCATTTGTCATTGATGAACGGCGTGTGCTTGAAGTTCTTGAAGATTCTGAAAAATAACAAGATTGAAAAATAAGTGTTATTAAAATGAAACTGGATTGAAATTCACCAAAATTCTATAATCTGTCGATTAACTCGTTTTTCAAAGTATTTGGTTATCCCGACTTAGAGATATTTCAACGTTTTTGAAAAAAATATTAGTGGGTATATCACACTAATTTTAAAATCATCTTTAACATTTTTGGGTTTCAAGTCATTTTAGCGCAAAATTAATTAAGTCGTAAAATTTTTTTTAGCAAATTTCCCATAGTTTCAGAGAAAATTGATGAAACCTTTCAATACCAAAATAATACCAAAATGTGCCATCCTGACTTAGAAATTTTTCCACAATGTCAAGTCATTTCTTTAGGGGGTATATCAAAAATGTTTAAAATCAAGTTTGAAATTTCCGGGTTTCAATGAAAGCATTCGCTTTGAGGCATCATTTAAGCGCAAAATTAATTATTTTGTCAAAATTGGTCAAAATTTTCCCATAGTTTCAGAGGAATTTGATAAAACATTTTAATACCAAAATAATACCAAAATGTGCCATCCTGACTTAGAAAATTTTCCACAATTTCAAGTCATTTCTTTAGTGGGTATATCAAAAATTTTTAAAATCAAGTTTGAAATTTCCGGTTTTCAATGAAAGCATTCGCT
This sequence comes from Culex pipiens pallens, assembly GCF_016801865.2. Taxonomy (NCBI): domain Eukaryota; kingdom Metazoa; phylum Arthropoda; class Insecta; order Diptera; family Culicidae; genus Culex; species Culex pipiens. The sequence goes on from NC_068937.1 coordinate 126,047,062, forward strand.
TTGAGACATCATTTAAGCGCAAAATTAATTATTTTGTCAAAATTGGTCAAAATTTTCCCATAGATTCAGAGGAATTTGATAAAACATTTTAATACCAAAATAATACCAAAATGTGCCATCCTGACTTAGAAAATTTTCCACAATTTCAAGTCATTTCTTTAGTGGGTATATCAAAAATTTTTAAAATAAAGTTTGAAATTTCCGGTTTTGAATGAAAGCATTCGCTTTGAGACATCATTTTAGCGTCAAAATTTTCCCATAGTTGCAGAGGAATTTGATAAAATACTGTAATACCAAAAGAAAACCAAAATGTGGTGTTCGATCATTGACAAATTCTGCAATTTTGCAATATCAAAACAATACCTTAAATTGGTATGATAGCACATTTTGCTCTTGCATAATCCTTAAGACAAATTTTAAAGGGTCCAGGAATACCAAAATTTGGTATTGATACCAGAGAAAGGTATTATTACGCATTTCCCTTGTTATTTACCCATGCTCGGGAGGTTATTTCAAAGAAAGCTAAAAATCTGCTAAATTGAGTTGTAAACATTTTATTTGAGGACAAATATGAAATTTAGAGCCTCTTGAAGCACATTCATAAGAAATTTGATGGATATTAACATAAACCCATCGATTTCCATCGATGAAGAAAAATCTTATAAAGCGAAAAAAAATCTTCAAAAATACGTCGTTGGACTTTTATGTAAAATTGTACGCCCATTTTGATGGTGTAGGGTACGTTATCCACTAGTGGACCCCTCACCTATAGGGTTTTTGATGAAAAATTCAATAAAATCACAATTAAAAGCGTGTTGTTGTCTACAAATCTTTTATTTGGCATGTTCAGCATCATTTAAAAACTATGTTGACTAACATTGAATTGTCCTTTTCACCAAAATAAGTGTTTTGAGTTCGACATCTAAAATCAGCCATGCATTTGCACTAGCATTTTCACAACAAAACTGCATTTATATTTTATGATTTAATTAAATATCCAATCATTTTTTGACTGATTATATAACTTCAGCAAGTCGAAATAATGTGAGTTTAAGGAACTTTACTTAAATAAAGCGAAGAACTGCTCATTTTCGAGCAAAAATTAGGGGGGTCCAATAAAGGACAACGAAAATCCAAAATTTTCCAAAAGTGGACCCCTGTTAATTTAACCTTCAAAAATGAAGAAAACTGTGTATTTAAGCAATAGTTTGCAATAGTTACATTAAATGCTTGTTGTAATCAACCTAAACGCTTATAATTTTTTCAATTATGAAACCGTAAGAATTTATAATTACTCAAAACTATAGTTAATTGAACTTAACTGAAGCATCATAAGTTCAGTTTGAAATGATAATTAATAATAAAAAATCAATAACAAAACATTTTTTTATAAACATGCGTGGACACCTTTATTTGAAAATGTCTAATGTCCATGGGAAAAGAGTATGGGACCATCCTAACGAAATTCGGAAATTGTCTAGCTGTATATTTTTCCATGTAATTTTGCCCGCTGAATCTAAATGTGCTCTCAGAATTGAGCGGAAGTTTCAAAAAAATCGATTTTTGGTTTCTATTTAAAATTAACAGCTTTTCAATTGGATATATAAGTATAATTACAATGCTCATAACTGAGAATAAAATTTTTTTTCAGTGTGGTAGAAACCTAAATGCTAAAACGAGTCAAATTAAAAACTTGTCAAAGGCAAACATATGGAAAATTGGACGAGCTTTCCGATAAAAATATTTACGAGTTTGAAAAACCAAGTCTGTCACATAGAAATTGCCAAAACCACCAAAAACCAATTTTTTGACATTTTTACTTTTAAAACCTCTGTATCTTCCCATGGATTGGACTTAGGACAATGGTCAATATGGAGTTTTTATGCAAAATTGTCTGGGGAATCGATTCCCACCATCGGTTAAAAAAATGACGCTTAGACCACTTTTCAAAAAAACAGTTTTAGTAAATGATTTTTGTATTTTTTAGGAGAGACATACCATCCTGCTTTTTTAGTCAGTCTTTTGCCTTCCTCACTGAGGTAAGGCTATAATCCTGCTCTAAAATTGAACTTTTTATTTAAAGCTTGAAAACCCACCTTGATGTATACATATCGACTCAGAATCGAAAACTGAACAAATGTCTGTGTGTATGTGTGTGTGTATGTGTGTGTGTATGTGTGTGTGTATGTGACCAATAATGTCACGCAGTTTTCTCAGCACTGGCTGAACCGATTTTGACCAAACCAGTCGCATTCGACTTGGTTTAGGGTTCCATACGGTGCTATTGAATTGTTTGAAGTTTCGATAAGTAGTTCAAAAGTTATGTATAAATATGTGTTTTCGCATATTTTCGGAAGTTGAATAAATGGCAGTAAACTGAACCAAACATCATCATGTTATACATCGTTAGTTAGGTAATTGAAAGAACTTTCCAACGAGTCCAAAACATTGATAATCTGGCAACCCTGTCTCGAGTTATACCCACTTAAGTGATATTTATGTACTTTTTTGTAGCCGGATCTCACTTAAATGCATGTAAACAATGTCCGGATCCGTCATCCGACCCATCGTTAGTTAGGTAATCAAAAGACCCTTCCAACGAGTCTAAAACATTGATGATCTGGCAACCCTGTCTCGAGTTATAACCACTTAAGTGATATTTATGTACTTTTTTGTAGCCGGAACTCACTTAAATGCATGTAAACAATGTCCGGATCCATCATCCGACCCATCGTTAGTTAAATAATCAAAAGACCCTTCCAATGAGTCTAAAACATTGAAGATCTGGCAACCCTGTCTCGAGTTATAACCACTTAAGTGATATTTATGTACTTTTTTGTAGCCGGAACTCACTTAAATGCATGTAAACAATGTCCGGATCCACCATCTGACCCATCGTTAGTTAGGTAATCGAAAGACCTTTCCAACGAGTCTAAAACATTGCAGATCTGGCAACCCTGTCTCGAGTTCTGACCACTTAAGTGATATTTATGTACTTTTTTTGTAGCCGGATCTCACTTAAATGTATGTAAACGATGTCCGGATCCATCATCCGACCCATCGTTGGTAAGGTAATCGAAAGACCTTTGCAACGAGTCTAAAACATTGAAGATCTGGCAACCCTGTCTCAAGCTATGACCAATTAAATTACATTTATTTACTTTTTTGTAGCCAGATCTCACATAAATGTATGTAAACAATGTCCGGATCCACGATCCAACCCATCGTTGGTTAGGTAATCAAAAGACCTTTCTAACGAGTCTAAAACATTGAAGATCTGGCAACGCTGTCTCGAGTTCTGATCACTTAAGTGACATTAATGTACTTTTTGTAGCCGGATTTCACTTAAATGCATGTACACAATGTCCGGATCCACCATCTGACCCATCGTTAGTTAGGTAATCGAAAGACCTTTCCAACGAGTCTAAAACATTGCAGATCTGGCAACCCTGTCTTGAGTTCTGACCACTTAAGTGATATTTATGTACTTTTTTTGTAGCCGGATCTCACTTAAATGTATGTAAACAATGTCCGGATCCATCATCCGACCCATCGTTGGTAAGGTAATCGAAAGACCTTTGCAACGAGTCTAAAACATTGAAGATCTGGCAACCCTGTCTCGAGCTCTGACCACTTTAGTGATATTTACGTACTTTTTTTTGTAGCCGGATCTCACTTAAATGTATGTAAACAATGTCCGGATCCATCATCCGACCCATCGTTGGTAAGGTAATCGAAAGACCTTTGCAACGAGTCTAAAACATTGAAGATCTGGCAACCCTGTCTCAAGCTATGACCACTTAAGTGACATTTATTTACTTTTTTGTAGCCGGATCTCACATAAATGTATGTAAACAATGTCCGGATCCACCATCCAACCCATCGTTGGTTAGGTAATCGAAAGACCCTTCCAACGAGTCTGAAATATTGAATATCTGGCAACCCTGTCTCGAGTTCTGACCACTTAAGTGACATTAATGTACTTTTTTGTAGCCGGATCTCCCTTTAATGTATGTAAACAATGTCCGGATCCACCATCCAACCCATCGTTGGTAAGGTAATCGAAAGACCTTTCCAACGAGTCTAAAACATTGCAGATCTGGCAACCCTGTCTCGAGTTCTGACCACTTAAGTGATATTTATGTACTTTTTTTGTAGCCGGATCTCACTTAAATGTATGTAAACAATGTCCGGATCCATCATCCAACCCATCGTTGGTAAGGTAATCGAAAGACCTTTGCAACGAGTCTAAAACATTGAAGATCTGGCAACGCTGTCTCGAGTTCTGATCACTTAAGTGACATTAATGTACTTTTTTGTAGCCGGATTTCACTTAAATGCATGTAAACAATGTCCGGATCCACCATCTGACCCATCGTTAGTTAGGTAATCGAAAGACCTTTCCAACGAGTCTAAAACATTGCAGATCTGGCAACCCTGTCTTGAGTTCTGACCACTTAAGTGATATTTATGTACTTTTTTTGTAGCCGGATCTCACTTAAATGTATGGAAACGATGTCCGGATCCATCATCCGACCCATCGTTGGTAAGGTAATCGAAAGACCTTTGCAACGAGTCTAAAACATTGAAGATCTGGCAACCCTGTCTCGAGCTCTGACCACTTTAGTGATATTTACGTACTTTTTTTTGTAGCCGGATCTCACTTAAATGTATGTAAACAATGTCCGGATCCATCATCCAACCCATCGTTGGTAAGGTAATCGAAAGACCTTTCCAACGTGTCTAAAACATTGAAGATCTTGCAACCCTGTCTCAAGCTATGATCACTTAAGATGCGACTTATGAGCCCTTGAGTGATATGTGTGTTTTTTTTGTATTCCGGAACTTAACGAAATCAGACGCAAAATGTGTCCAAACCCATCATATCACATATCACCCATTGTTGGAAAAGAGTGAGGAAGGCACCAACCACATAGGTGGATTAAGTTAGTTTTTGTATTACTTAGGCTATTTCCTCAAAAAGTTTGAATGAAAAAAAAAAATTCGCGACATCACCTTCAAATTTGACTTTTAATCTTAAAAAACAAAAAAAAAAAAAACATAGAAGTGGTGTGTATTTTTATTTCAGTGTATTTTTTCAGAAAGTTCGTTCAATTTCCTATCAGTTTGTCTTTGACCACTTTTTTGTACGATGCAACGGCTTCGAGATACAGTAATTTTCAAATTGAAAAATACAAAAATATTTAAATAACTTACGCCCTTTTCAAATGTTATTTTCGAGTACAATTGGCTCCATATTTACAAAAATGGCTTATATAGGCCTAGGAAAACATGTCTACAAAGTTTCATTGTAATCGGAGAGGGTCGGGTACAAAAACACCAGAAAAAATCCTGATTTGAGCAGCAATTGCTTTCATTTTAAAATTGCATAACATAACAAGAATGTTTACAATTCTCGTAAAAAAATCTTTTAAGACCCTTTGAGCTTTATGAAAATTCGAATTCCTGACCACATTTTTTTCCGAAATCTCTATATCTACAGAGTTGCAAAAAACTAATATCCTCAACCAGACGTGCATCCGCTCTAACTCCTCTTTTAGAAGAACTTGAGCTTTTAGGAGAGCTTATGAGAGAGCTTCTTGAGAGCTTATGAGAACAACCACATGAAAATATACCTGAAGTCGGTTTTTCCAATGAACCAATGTCTTCTACACATTATTCATGCTAAAACAAGATGTTTTCAACTGGCAACAAGCATAACATTACTTTAAACGTAAATGCCAACTAGAACGAGCTGAGTGCTGTTAAGAAGAGCTCTTAGTGCCGATGCATGTCTGTCCTCAACGTTTGTCAAAGTCATAAGAGGATCTAATGACTCTCAGCACTAAAAAATGTGTAGTTATAAAAGCCGACTCGGTCCTAACCCGGTCCCAGTACCGAAAGGACCTAATAAAAATAATTTTATGAAAAAAAAGTTTTTTAAACTTTTAATTTAATAAACTAAAAATAAAGAAAAAAAAAACGACACCGTACGGCCCATGGCCAAGACAGCCCGTCAAATTGAATAATTTGCTGTATCTTCCGAACTTGGCAAACTTTCTTTTTCCCACCCTTCTCCCCGAGGACTGGACCTCTTGGACTGGACCGGATAATTGTGTTTTGTTGGTCGTTGTTCAACGCCTTCGCTTTTCTTCTGTTTTTCACAAGATGTTAAAAGTTTTGTTTTTTTTTTTCGTTTTCGTTTCTGTTTCCTTCAAGGAAGAGTTTCGTGTTTTTTGCCGGCCCATAAATACAGTAATGGTCATTGTCGTAAAAAGTTAGCACTTTTCCAAATAGTTGGCAACATTTTCGCGCAATCAGCTGCTCGACCAAACCAATTTTCACACGAAATTTTACTGCCAAGTCGTTAAACTGTTGGTATCTTCTTTAACGAGAAAAATCTACAGTTGTTAACAACCCTTAAAATAGTAAAAGATCTACCAATATAATTATTTTTGCATCAACCTAAAATCATCAACATTTAAATCTTTCATCTTTCTGCTGATGACACTGACTGTGGCCTGGGACTGCCCCTCTCTAATCTTTTGCAATGTGTTCATTTTTCAGTGTCCAAAATATGCAGCAACAGCAGCAGCATATCTCTGCATTGCGGTTTGCTGCTCACATATTATGTGCTTCGTTCAGTGACATCTTTGAAGTCCTTTGCTCGAGGGGTGAAGCTGCCTAAAAATAGACAACCACAGTGTTTTAACGATTTTGGTGATGATTGCACTGTATTTTTTTGGAGGTTTGATTTTATTAACAATTTGTTTATTTTTACAAAACTTTTCAATGCGCAATCTTATTTGGTTTTACATTGTAAAATGTGACGACCCTCGAATCGATTTTGCGGTTGTTCCAAATTTTCCCCGTATTCGACCCACTTTTCGGGCCCGAGGCGGGCCAGTCCACATCAATATTGAGTGAGGACCCGTGAAGGGAAAAAGGCATAACCCAGCTGCTGCTGCTGCTGCCAGACTGCAATTTGCACCGGGCAGAACCAGACAAACGACGCCAGATAGTTTTGCGGTTTCGGAGGGAGCAAACGAGCGAGCATCGAGTAGTGTGGGATTTTTTTTTCTTCTCTCTCCTGTTGCGGTATGGGCCAAAGCAGACGGTCTGTCGTGCCTTGGCGTGGGATGTTGTGCTGGGGGGGTTTAAAAGCTCAACTTAGAGTTTTTATTTACATTTTTAGATAGCTTAAATAATTATAGAAATTAAACATTTATTAATTTAGACATCAGAGTCCTTTTGCAGAATATAAATCGAAATAATAGTAATCATCCATTATTTAACTGATAGTTCAAACTTATTAAATAATCTTTAAGAGTTTGTAATTGGCAAACCGATGATTAATTTAATTGTTAAATTTTCGGTAGGTTTAAGGTGTTGAAGTGGTAAACTTAATTTAAAATATTATATAAAACTTTTTTTTCAAAGGCCTCGGCCTTTCTCCTCTAAACTACGCTTAAGGGATTTAAAAATTTTAAATCCAAGATGGCGTTCAATGCGGTGGTGACGAAACCTGGGTTTTTTTGAAAAGGTCCAATAAACCAATTTTTTATGTTTTGCTTTTTGGGTGTTTTTAATACAAAATCAAAAACTGGAAAAGGATCAATAATTCAAATTTGACAAAAATTTAGTCGCAATCTTAGACCGAGCCACGTAGCCTAGTAGTAACGCTTCCGCCTCGTAAGTGGTAGATTGGGGTTCAAATCCCGGCTCGGAGCAACACAACGACCTAAGGAATGTTAACATTTACCTTAACATGTTGAGATTTAGTTAAGAAATAGCCAATAAATCCGCTTTGTAAATGCGGCCCCGATACTCATGGGAAAAAATTACATTTTGGTCGCAGAACTAGAAGTTGATGTTAAAATCAAGTAAGAGAAAACAAAACTTAAAATATTTTTTTTTCGTGATTTCATTAACCAAAGCCCCATGCAAACCTTCGGATAATCGAGTCTGGACTGTATTTCAAATAAAATTTGCAACTCCAACACCTCAAACATACGTATAATATCAAAAATGTGCAAAAACAACCTCTTAACAGTGTTTCAAATATTTTATAAAGGAAAATTGTTCGTATCTTTAAGAGAATAAAATTTTATTTCAAAATAAATCTTTTCCTGTTTTTTTGTAATGTTTTTAAAAGTTTTGAAACCTTCCGAATGTAACAAATGTGGCATGTTCAATTTTATACGACTCGAGGATTCTACCGATGATCCTTAAAAAAACAATGTTTTTGTCATTAATCGTTGCATATTTTTCCTAAAGTTGGCAAAATTATAATACAAGAAATTACAAGTCATTATTTAAACATCTAAATAAAAAACGTGTTCTGAAGTGCATTATACACCAGACCAGATGTTTTGCAATCATTAGTTTCAAAAGTATCTATTTATGGCCGGCTGCCGATATTTTTGCTCAAAAGTGGATTGTTGTTCTGTGACACTTCCATTTTTTATGATTTCAGCTTAGACATATTTTTCAAGATACAGTATGTAAAAAAAGTATTTACACCCCTTTGGCACAATGCACATTTTGTGATGAAACATGTAAACATTTTAAAATTTGTCAGAAACCTAGTACTACGTTTTATTCAGAAACTCATGCCGAACATTTTGGTACAATAAGCTCATGAAAAGATGATTTCTATAAAAAGTTAAATAACAAATACTATCACAAAAATCAAAAAGGTGCAAAAAAAGTTTAAACACCTTTCGAAAAATTAACATCAATAAAGTTATTTGCTGACAAATCACAAAGAATCCAGTCTCCCAACTCCAAAGAGCATCCTTGATTGATTAAAAAAATAATTTGGATTGAATATAGAGTTTACTAAATACTTAGAATAAAAGTTTATATAACTCTGGAAATTCTATATAAAACTTATTTAAACTTAATTTTGAAAACTTTTAATTTAACTTAATGAAATATATTACAATAAAATTGCTAAATAAACATTTTGGAGTGGGTATGACACCGTTTTGGGGGTCTTTGTATCGATAGAATAGATTTATCGTTGGAGTTTCGTACTAAAATCTATTCTATCGATTCAAAGACCCCCGAAACGGTGTTATAACCACTCCAAAATGTTTATTTAGCAATTCTATGGTAATATATTGACATTTAGATAAATTAAAAGTTTGTAAAATTAAGTTTAAATAAGTTGTAGATAGAATTTCCAGAGTTATAAAAACTTTTATACTAATTTGTTAGTAAACTTTATATTCAACCCAAATTATTTTTTCAATCAGTCAAGGATGCCTATTTCGAGTTGGGAGACTGGATTCATGGAGATTTGACAACGAATAACATTATTTAGGTTAATTTTTCGAAAGTTGTACACACTTTTATTTGCACCTTTTTTTATTTTTGTAATAGTATTTGTTATATAACTTTTTATAGAAATCATCTTTTCATGAGCTTTTTGTAGCAAAATGTTCGGCATGAGTTTCTGAACAAAACGTAGTACTAGGTTTCAGTCAAACTTTAAATTGTTTGCATGTTTCATCACAAAATGTGTATTGTGCTCAAGGGGTGTAAATACTTTTTTAAACACTGTATCTATGTAATGTTAAAAGGATTTATTATGCAAAAATGCACGACAGATGTGAAAATGAAAAAAAAACATCAAAAACATAAAAAAAAACTGTTGAAAATATTCTACATTTTCCTGTTACTCAACAATACAAAAATCGATAACATATCTTCTTATGATAAATTTTATGTAGCCACACTTGTTTCCATAAAATTATTTTTAAATGTAATCACACAAGTGTCAAGAATTTCAAGTGAAGTAAACAAATTCACTACTTAAATGTTTGTTTTTTGTTAGCTTGCATGTTTTTTAGATTTTAAATAAGAAATTGACGAATAGGTTTTTTCTTTGTGATCTTTCGGTCATTCATCCATTATTAAGAAGTTTTAAACTTTAAAATTTAATCGTGGGTATTGCTTGCAAAAAATCATCAAATTTCACATAATAACAACTAGAGCTAGGGATTTTCACGTCAAAAATATCGAAATAACTTGGCATGCCAATTAAAAAAACCTTGACATTTCACGGCAATTTTACGGTACTGAATAAACTGCTCAAAATTAACGTTAAAATGTATTATTTTAGCAAAATTATGTTTTGAAGAATTTCCGCAAGTGCATAACCGAGGCACAGAGCTTATGGGATTTTGGCTATATGGGAGACATTGGCTTTAATCGTACGAAAAATCATGCAAACATCAAAAATTATAGGTTTTTGGAATCGGGATGATGTCAGCTATCCATTAAAATTATTATTTCATGAAAGTTTTCACAAAAATACGTATTTTTCCTGTATTTCGAAAATGCATATTTTTTCCTAAAGAAACCAACAATATATTGTAATTGCAATATGGGTATCAAATGATCAGGGTTTTTTCATACATTTTGCATGTAACAATAACATTTTTAGAAAATACTCAAAATTTTCACAAAACTACGTATTTTCGAAAAAAAAATACTCAAAATTTCAATTTTTACAATATGGGTATCAAACGATCGGAATTTTTTCATACATTTCGAATGTAATAACAACATTTTTAGAAAATACTGAAAATTTTCACAAAACTACGGATTGTTAAAACCGGAAATTTTGAGTATTTTTTTTTCAAAAATATGTAGTTTTGTGAAAACTTTGAGTATTTTAATTTTTTTACTTTCGAAATGTATGAAAAAATCCCGATTGTTTGATACCCATATTGTAAATATTGAAATTTTTAGTATTTTTTTTTTGAAAATACGTAGTTTTGTGAAAATTGTGAGTATTTAAAAAAAATGCTGTTATTAAATTCGAATTGTATGAAAAAATCAAGATCGTTTGATACCCACATTGCAAAAACGGAAATTTTGAGTACTTTTTTTTCTAAAATTCGTAGTTTTGTGAAAATTTTGAGTATTTTCTAAAAATGTTGTTAATTCATTCGAAATGTATGATAAAATCCCGATCGTTTGATACCCATATTGTAAAAATTAAAATTTTAAGTATTTTTTCGAAAGTACGTAGTTTTGTGATAATTTTCAGTATTTTCTAAAAATGTTGCTATTACATTCGAAATGTATGAAAAAATCTCGATCGTTTGATACCCATATTCTAAAAATTGAAATTTTGAGTATTTTTTCAAAAATACGTAGTTTTGTGAAAGTTTTGAGTATTTTCTAAAAATGTTATTGTTACATCCAAAATGTATGAAAAAAAACCTGATCATTTGATACTTATATTGCAATATCAATATATTTTTGGTTTCTTTAGAGAAAAAATATGCATTTTCAAAATACAGGAAAAATACGTATTTTTGTAAAAATTTTCATGAAATTATAATTTTAATGGATAGCTGATATCATCCCGATTCCAAAACACTATAATTTTTTATGTTTGCATGAATATTCATAGAATTATAGCCAATGTCTCCCATATAGCCAAAATCCCATAAGCTCTGTGCTTCAGTTAAGCACTGGGCCGTGCTTAACCGAGGCAGCTGAACGGTGCAAAACCGGGGCAGTGCAAAACCGAGGCGTGCAAAACCGAGGCATGACTGTACACTCAATGTTAACATTTGTTTAAAGGACCTAATAAAAAAAAAGTCAAAAAGAACGTCCAGAACCTTTAATTGATCAAAACTAGAATCATTGAATCCCTAATATCAGCAATAAGGAAAGTTAGTATTTTAATAAAGTTCAGACAAAGCTTCAATAAAAGCAGTTTTAAAATTTATTAATAATTCAAGAAAAATATAATTCATTGCAAAATGGTTAACAAATATGATTTCAATATGTATTATTTTACTTATCAATTGAATTAAAACATCATTTTTTACTTTTAAAATATTTAAATGCAATTTGTTCATCGGTGTTTTATACCGTTTATTAATTAAATTAAATTTTACAAAAAAATAAAGCTTTTTTTTACGTTTTCTTTCAAAAAGTGTTGATTACTGTTCTTCTAAATTCTTTTTTGGAATTTTGTGAAAATAGAAACTATCTGCATTTTGTTGAATAACTAAATGAACAATATCTTGAAACATAGTTGTAGATCTGATATGAAAAACATTTTTGTTTGTAAACTGCTTTTAAAATGCTTGATGAAAATATTTTAAAATGCTTGAATTAAAAAACGCTTAAGAGCGAGTTTTTTCACCAATGTGTAACAGGTCGTATCGAGGTGCTCCGATTTGGATGAAACTTTCAGCGTTTGTTTGTCTATGCATGAGATGAACTCATGCCAAATATGAGCCCTCTACGACAAAGGGAAGTGGGGTAAAACGGGTTTTGAAGTTTGAGGTCGAAAAAACATTAAAAATCTTGAAAATGCTCGCATTTCCGTAAAACTTCTTCAATTCCAACTCTCTTAGATGCATTCGAAAGGTCTTTTGAAGCACTTCAAAATGTGCCATAGACATCCAGGATTGGTTTGATTTTTCTCATAGCTTTTGCAAATAACTGTTAAAAATTGATTTTTTTAAAACCTTAATATCTTTTTCCAACAGCCTCCAACACCCATACTCCCGTAGGTCAAAAGATAGGTTATTTCATGGACTATAAGCCTACGGAAATAACTTTTTGGCCAATCGCAGTTTTTCTCATAGTTTTTCGATTTTTCTATAACAAACATTTTACAACGTTAGTTTTTGCCCTGTAGGCGAAGAAGACGACACTTGTTGGTCTCAATTTTGTTATAGAAAAATCGAAAAACTATGAGAAAAACTGCGATTGGCCAAAAAGTTATTTCCGTAGGCTTATAGTCCATGAAATAACCTATCTTTTGACCTACGGGAGTATAGGTGTTGGAGGCTGTTGGAAAAAGATATTAAGGTTTCAAAAAAATCAATTTTTAAAAGTTATTTGCAAAAGCTATGAGAAAAATCAAACCAATCCTGGATGTCTATGGCACATTTTGAAGTGCTTCAAAAGACCTTTCGAATGCATCTAAGAGAGTTGGAATTGAAGAAGTTTTACGGAAATGCGAGCATTTTCAAGATTTTTAATGATTTTTCGACCTCAAACTTCAAAACCCGTTTTACCTCACTTCCCTTTGTCGTAGAGGGCTCATATTTGGCATGAGTTCATCTCATGCATAGACAAACAAACGTTGAAAGTTTCATTCAAATCGGAGCACCTCGATACGACCTCTAGAACAAACCGAGCAATATTTACAAATACTGCCTCTTAAATGCACTCAGTAGCGATTTATCAATTTAATACTTCGAATTTCGCAGCAAATTTCATGAATCGTGCGGTCAGATGTTTGCATAGGGAAGAGTGATGAGACTTGGTCCCTAGTCTGTATCTTGCCAGCTTGTGGGTAAAAAATATGCTATGTTCCAGAAAGTTGTGTGAAATTGACTCAATTTCACTGTAGAATAAAAAGAAAAATTAAAAATAAAACGTTTGGATTGAGTAACACACATTTGTTTTAAAAGTGTTTCATAAAAACTCCATGAGATCTTTTTTCTCTGTTTTTATATGCAACATTATTATTTTTTAATTCTTGAAATGTTTGACAAACTAATCAACAAAAGCCACTTATGCACTTTACCTTATAATAATCGTCCTACTATTTTTACATCCAATTGTTTTAAAAAATGCCTTAAGGGAGACTTGATCCCTGCATTTTTACAGTCAGTGGAACCAACCTTATGTTTAATTTACTGGTTTCGTTTTTCGTACATGGATTCCTTTAGCATAGTTAAAGATGACATACTGCAAGTTGAACCATTTTTTGTAAACAAAAAATATCAGCGTTTGTAAACATGCTCAATATTTTTAGTTTTTCAATATTTTTCATATAAAACTTGTTATATTTTGAACAAAACCTTACCGATTTGAAGTTAAACTGCTCCAACATAAAGAAAATTAATAATTTGGACAAATAAGAAACATTTTGCTGGAGATTTCTTCAAAATGTTGGTGAGGGATCAAGTAACTCCTAAAAGTTTGAAAATACCCGTTTTTTTTTAAACGTTAGGCAGTATGTGCGATACAAAAATGAGGATCAAGTCTCCCCACCCTCCTCTACTGCCCTTTATTGTGCTATTATTGTATACCGTTGTGTTTCAAAATTTTGGATTTCAATTTTCATCGAAATAGTTTTTTTTGTGAGTCTGGAAGTATGAAAATATTTGCTCGCAATTTAATTTCGTTTTAAAGAAATCAACCTGCCGAGCTAAGGGTCAACCCAGTGCATCGACATTCGGCTTACTTGGCAGCTGCAGCGGATTGTGGTGGCAGGGCACGAGAGCGGCGGCGGTGGCAAAATTGGACAGCCAAAGGATGGAAGATTATTCTATTGTCGTTTCACATGAGATGACACAATTTATCCCCGACCGCACACACACGGGTTGTGTTCGACGCTGCAATTGCATGAATCTTTCTTTGGTCTGTCTGTGGTTGTGTGTTACTGTTAGTACTACAGTGAAAAATAAATAAGGCTGTCACAAATGAAAGGAAACAATCGGTTTTGTTTCGTTTAGAGCAATTTTCCGCAGCTTTCGATTGCAGCAGCACTGATTGCCATATTGCATGTGAGCAACGATTTGTCTGTGTTAGATCGAGCGAAAATTGGTTTGCAAAAAAAAAGTTTGAAATTGATTTTGTCTTTGCACTTAAAAAAACGTTATTGACGCCAGCATAATTGTTCTATCCTGTGCTAGAAGTGTCTCAAAAACCTTGAGTGAATAATCGAATTCTCAAAAGACTCAATTTTGACCCCGGAGACACTTCGAGCATTCCGAAAAAGAAGAGGGACTAAAATTCAATTTCGAACGGTAAGTTTCCCAAGCAACGAGGGTCTTATTGAGTCGCATGTTGTAGCTCTTTTTTGCCGTTGAATCCTAAGCCGGTTCTGCTTCAGTATCACTCTCCCGGTTTTTTGTTGGACAAGGATCGAATTCAAATGTATCATCTTCGTTTTGAAATGCATGGATACACACGTGGGGCGTGTGCGTGTCTTGAGAGTGTGACGTGAAGCCGGCTGGTGTTTTTTTTTTGTTTTAGTATCAGGCTGCTTCAAATAATAAAAATTGCCCTAAAGCATATAATTGATAAAAATAAATCCAAACAATGATCTTTTTTCAAACAATTTTTATCTTGTCTTTTGCGGATTTTGTTTTTGCATTTCACTTATGATTGTTTTTATTTTGCACTAGACAATTTTATTAAGTTTTTTAACAATTTTATAACAAATTTATAACAATTGAATTACAATTATATTACAATTATATAACAATTTTATTACAATTTTTATACAACTTTATTACATTTTTTTGCAATTCCGTCGTGAAACTACTTACTTTTCCTGTCATTCTTGAACGACAAAATAGCCTACTTTTCTGTATCAAAAATAACAGAATCGAATAGCAACACTTTTCAAAATAAATGCTGAAAAGTAACACTTTTCAGCACTCAAATGGGTGCTGAAAAGATGAACTTTTCAGCACTTGTTTCGAAAAGTAACACTTTTCAACATTTTTTTGATTTAAACGATTTATTGACAAAATACATGAAAATTTGACATAAAATTTCACTATGTGTGTTTTTTTTTGGAATTGCAAAAAATGTTGTATGGAACTCGTTGCAAAACTTGATTTTTTCATCACTCTTCGTATTTATCCAACTCGGTGAACCTCGCTGGATAAATGTACGACTCGTGCTGAAAAAATCCTCTTTTTGCAACTTGTTGCATAAACTACTATTTTACAATTTAAGTATAACTTTATTACATTTTTGTTGATTATAATAAAATTTTATTACAATTGTATTACAATTTTATTGCAATGTTAAATAATTTCATAACAATTGCAATTTTATTAAAATTTTATTACAATTTTATTATAACTTTATTGCAAATTTATTACAATTCTATTGTAATTTTATTACAATTTCATTGCAATTTTATAAATATTTTATTAAAATTTTATAACAATTTTATTACAATTTTATTACAATTTTAATACAATTTTATTACAATTTTATCACAAATTTATTTAGTTATATTGAAATTTTATAACAATTTAATTACTATTTTAATGCAATTTTATTGCAGTTTTATTACAATTTGATTACATTTTTTTTTTAATTTTATTACAAAGGAGAATGGGCGAATTTGGTCCAAGGATGTACACGAACGGGACCAACTTTTTTCGAAAGATCTCGCCGAGACACGAAAAAAAGTCTTCCGGACCAACTCTCTAAACCCCGGGGTTCAAAAGTTACATGCTGTTGAAGTTTGAGCATTTTGAGTAAAAATATACAAAAAATCGTATTTTTGCTATTTCTAAAATCATTTATAAAATCTCTGTTTCATTATGGATTTCGATTTTCTTGACTTCATTCGACGCGTATCAGCAAAAACTATGAATTCTGATATATCTTAGCATGATTGAAACATGATTTCACTTGTTTTTATCCGTTTGAACCGTTTGTGCAAGAGGCATCCCATAGAAACAAGTCGAAACTTCAAGGTTTTGAAAACGGCTCCGACCTAAACTGCTTCAATGAGTATGAAAGGCTTCAGTGCAATGTTGTAACAACTTATTGGGATGGTCTGAGTCATCCGAGAACTCCTTGGAGTTAAGACCGGTGAGTCTACCGCCGTAACAAGCAAGATGTCGGCGGTTTTTGACCACTGATCATACCCGCATAGCTTCAGTGAGTGTGGTAGACTACTTTGCTAATGTGTTAGGATGTCCTGGGTCATCCAAGGACTCCCTGGAGTTATGATCTGTGGAGCTACAGCCTTAACAAGCAAGAGGTCGACGGTTTTTGACCCCGGAACATACCCGCATAGCTTCAGTCAGTATGGTAGACTGCTTTGTTAATGTCTTGGGTCATCCTAGGACTCCCTGGAGTTATGATCTGTAGGTCTACGGCTGTTACAAGGACTCCCTGGAATGGTCCAGAACATCCCAACATAACAGCAATACAGTCTGCCATACTCACTGAATCTTTGCGGTTATGATGCGCGGTTTAAAATCGTCGACCTTTTTCTTGTTACAGTGACCCAAATATCTTAACTCCAGGGAGTCCTAGGATGACCCAAGACATTAACAAAGCAGTCTACCATACTGACTGAAGCTATGCGGGTATGTTCCGGGGTCAAAAACCGTCGACCTCTTGCTTGATACGTCTGTAGCTCCACAGATCATAACTCCAGGGAGTCCTTGGATGACCCAAGACATCCTAACATATTAGCAAAGTAGTCTACCACACTCACTGAAGCTATGCGGGTATGTTCCGTTGTCAAAACCAGTCGACATTTTGCTTGTTACGGTAGCAGATCTTAACTCCAGGGAGTCCTAGGAGAACCCAGGACACTCCAACACATCAGCATAGTAGTCTACCATACTCACTGAAGCCATGCGGGTATGATCAGTGGTTAAAAACCGCCGACATCTTGCTTGTTACGGCGGTAGACTCGCCAGTCTTAACTCCAAGGAGTTCTCGAATGACTCAGACCATCCCAATAAGTTGTTACAATATTGCACTGAAGCCTTCCATACTCACTGAAGCAGTCTGGGTCGGATCCGGTTTCAATACCTTGAGGTTTCGACTTGTTTCTATGGGATGCCTCTTGTACAAACGGTTCAAACGTATAAAAACAAAAAAAATCATGTTTCAATCATGCTAAGACATATTAGAACTCATAGTTTTTGCTGATACGCGTCGAATGAAGTCAAGAAAATCGAAATCCATAATGAAACAGAGATTTTGTAAATGATTTTAGAAATAGCAAAAATACGATTTTTTGTACATTTTTACCCAAAATGCTCAAACTTCAACAACTTGTAACTTTTGAACCCCGGGGTTTAGAGAGTTGGTCCGGAAGACTTTTTTTCGTGTCTCGGCGAGATCTTTCGAAAAAAGTTGGTCCCGTTCGTGTACGCCCTTGGACCAAGTCCCATACAAATTTGCCCATTCTCCTTTATAACAATTATATTGCAATTTTGTAATGAAATTGAGTAACAATTTTGTAATAAAAATGATTAACAATTTTATTTCATTTGATTGCAATTTTATTACAATTTTATTACAATTTTATTACAATTTTATTACAATTTTATTACAATTTTATTACAATTTTATTACAATTTTATTACAATTTTATTACAATTTTATTACAATTTTATTACAATTTTATTACAATTTTATTACAATTTTATTATAACTTTATTACAAATTTATTACAATTATATTGCAATTTTGTAATGAAATTGAGTAGCAATTTTGTAATAAAAATTATTAACAATTTTATTTCATTTTATTGCAATTTTATTACAATTTTATTACAATTTTATTTCAATTTTATTTCAATTTTATTTCAATTTCATTACAATTTTATTACAATTTTATTACAATTTAATTACAATTTTTATACAATTTTAATATTTCAAATTTATTTAAACTTTATTATAACTAAATTACAAATTTATTTAATTGTATTGAAATTTTATAGCAATTTATTACAATTTTATTACAATGTTATTCCAATTTTATATCAATTTTGTTGCAGTTTTATTACAATTTTATTTCAATTTTATTTCAATTTATTACGATAAAATAACAATTTAATTAAAGATTTATTTAAATTTTTTAAAATTTTCTTTCAATTTTCTTTCAATTTATTTTCAATTTTCTTTCAATTTTATTTCAATTTTATTTCAATTTGATTTCAATTTGATTTCAATTTGATTTCAATTTGATTTCAATTTGATTTCAATTTGATTTCAATTTGATTTTAATTTGATTTTAATTTTATTTCAATTTTATTTCAATTTTATTTAAATTTTATTTCAATTTTATTTCAATTTTATATCAATTTTATTTTTATTTTAATTCAATTTTATTTAAATTTATTTCAATTTATTTGAGTTTATTTCTATTTTATTTAATTTTTATTTAAATTTTATTGCAATATTATTACAATTCTATTTCAATGTTACTACAATTTTATTATTAAAATTGTATTTCAAATTTATTGCAATTTATTACGATTTTATTACAATTAAATTAAAATTTTATTTCAATTTTATTTCAATTTATTTTAATTTTTTTCAATTTTCTTTCAATTTTCTTTCAATTTTCTTTCAATTTTCTTTTAATTTTATTTCATATTAATTTAATTTTTATTTCAATTTTATTTAAATTTTATTTCAGTTTTATTTTAATTTTATTTCAATTTTATTTCAATTTTTTTTTCAATTTTATTTCAATTTTATTTCAATTTTATTTCAATTTTATTTCAATTTTTTTTTATTTTATTTCAATTTTATTTAAATTTATTTAAATTTATTTCAGTTTATTTCAATTTTATTTCAATTTGATTTCAATTTGATTTCAATTTTATTTCAATTTTATTTCAATTTATTTCAATTTTATTTCAATTTGTTTTCAATTTGATTTCATTTTTTTTTTCAATTTTAGTTCAATTTTATTTCAATTTTATTTCAATTTTATTTCAATTTTATTTCAATTTTATTTCAATTTTATTTCAATTTTATTTCAATTTTATTTCAATTTTATTTCAATTTTAATTTTTATTTTATTTCAATTTTATTTAAATTTATTTCAATTTATTTCAGTTTATATCAAGTTTATTTCTATTTAATTTAATTTTTATTTTTATTTTATTTCAATTTTTCTTTCAATATTAATTCAATTTTATTTCAATTTCATTTCAATTTTATTTCAATTTTATTTTAATTTTATTTCAATTTTTTTTCAATTTTATTTCAATTTTATTTCAATTTTATTTCAATTTTATTTCAATTTTATTTCAATATTATTTCAATTATATTTCAATTTTTTTTTCATTTTATTTCAATTTTATTTAAATTTATTTCAGTTTATTTCAATTTTATTTCAATTTCATTTCTATTTTATTTCAATTTTATTTCAATTTGATTTCAATTTTATTTCAATTTTAATTCAATTTTATTTCAATTTTTTTTCAATTTTATTTCAATTTTTTTTCAATTTTATTTCAATTTTATTTCAATTTTATTTCAATTTTATTTCAATTTTATTTCAATTTTATTTCAATTTTATTTCAATTTTATTTCAATTTTATTTCAATTTTATTTCAATTTTATTTCAATTTTATTTCATTTTTATTTCAATTTTATTTAAATTTTATTTAAATTTTATTTAAATTTTATTTTAATTTTATTTCAATTATATTTCAATTTTATAATTATTTTATTTAAATTTATTTCAATTTATTTCAGTTTATATCAAGTTTATATCTATTTTATTTAATTTTTATTTAAATTTTATTTCAATTTTATTTCAATTTTGTTTCAATTTTATTTCAATAGTAATTCAATTTTATTTCAATTTCATTTCAATTTTAATTCAATTTTATTTCAATTTTATTTCAATTTTATTTCAATTTTATTTCAATTTTATTTAAATTTTTATTTAAATTTTATTTAAATTATATTCAAATTTTATTTAAATTTTATTTAAATTTTATTTAAATTTTATTTAAATTTTAATTAAATTTTATTTAAATTTTATTTAAATTTTATTTTCATTTTATTTCAATTTTATTTAAATTTATTTCAATTTATTTCAGTTTATTTCAAGTTTATTTCTATTTTCTTTAATTTTTATTTAAGTTTTATTTCAATTTTATTTCAATTTTATTTCAATTTTATTTCAATATTATTTCAATTTTATTTCAATGTTATTTCAATTTTATTTCAATATTATTTCAATTGAATTTCAATTTTATTTAAATTTTATTTATTTTTTTTAAATTTTATTTCAATTTTATTTAAATTTTATTTCAATTTTATTTAAATTTTATTGCCATTTTATTACAACTTTATTTTAAGTTTATTCAAATATTATTGCAATTATATTACAATTTTATTACAATTTTATTTCAATTTCTAATAAATTTTATTTCAATTTTATTTTAATTTTATTTTAATTTTATTTCAATTTCATTTCAATTTTATTTTAATTTTATTTCAATTTCATTTCTATTTCAATTCAATTTTATTTCAATTTCATTTCAATTTCATTTCAATTTCATTTCAATTTTATTTTAATTTTATTTCAATTTTATTTAAATTTATTTCAATTTATTACAGTTTATATCAAGTTTATTTCTATTTTATTTAATTTTTATTCATTTTTTTTCAATTTTATTTAAATATTAATTCAATTTTATTTCAATTTTATTTCAATTTTATTTCAATTTTATTTCAATTTTATTTCAGTTCTATTTAAATTTTATTTCAATTTTATTTAAATTTTATTTCAATTTTATTTCAATTTTATTTAAATTTTATTTTAATTTTATTTTTATTTTATTTCAATTTTATTTAAATTTATTTCAATTTATTTCAGTTTATTTCATTTTTATTTCTATTTTATTTAATTTTTATTTAAATTTTATTTCAATTTAATTTCAATATTGTTTCAATTTTATTTTAATTTTATTTAAATTTTATTTATTTTTTTTTTAAATTTATTAAAATTTTATTTCAATTTTATTTAAATTTTATTTCTATTTTTTTAAATTTTATTTCAATTTTATTTAAATATTAATTCAATTTCATTTAAATTTTATTTCAATTTTATTTAAATTATATTTAAATTTTATTTAAATTTTATTTAAATTTTATTTAAATTTTATTTGAATTTTATTTAAATTTTATTTAAATTTTATTTAAATTTTATTTTAATTTTATTTAAATTTTATTTTAATTTTATTTAAATTTTATTTAAATTTTATCTTAATTTTATTTCAATTTCATTTCAATTTTTTTTTATTTTATTTCAATTTTATTTAATTTTATTTCAATTGATTTCAGTTTATATCAAGTTTATTTCTATTTTTTTAATCTTTATTTAAATTTTATTTCAATTTTATTTAAATATTAATTCAATTTTATTTCAATTTGTTTTCAATTTTATTTCAATTTTATTTAAATTTTATTTCAATTTTATTAAAATTTTATTTGAATTTTATTTAAATTTTATTTAAATTTTATTTAAATTTTATTGAAATTTTATTACAATTTCATTACAATTTTATTACGATTTTATTACAATTTTATTGCAACTGTAATGTTATATTTTATAACAATGTCATTACATTTTTTAAACGTTTCAATTACAATATTATTACATTTGAATAACAACTTTATTATAACTTTATACTATTTTTTTTTCTTTTTTTTGTGACGATGTTTTTTCTTCAAATTTATGTCAGGTTTGGTATTGAAGCAGAATGTTTGGATTTCGATAAAATTTTGGATTTCCATTAAATCTTATTACTATGGAAAGTTTTTAATCTTTTGAACATTATTTTTATGATTATGTTTGAGCAGATATCTGTTTGTTTTATGTTTTTCAAATAAAAATATATCAAACATATTTTTTTTTTGAAAAACATTATACAAACAGATATGTGCTAAAAAAAAAATAATTAAAATAATGATCATAAGATTTTAAACTTTCCATAGTAATAAGGTGTTATGGAAATCCAAAATTTTATTGAAATCCATACATTCTGTTTTTTTCTTTTAATTCCATTCAATTAAATCCATGCGCATTTATACCGCAAGAAACATTAGAACATATTTCCAAAAAATCCTCAAATATGAACTTACCTAAAAAGCGTGTCGTTCCGTCTGTTTTCAGCAATTTTAGAGAAGTCAACGAAGAGAAACGAACAAAAAAAAAAAAAAAGAAAGGCTGGGCTCCTTCCGGCAAGCAGTCACTCGAGAGGAAGCTCCGTTCAATGTTGCAGTAATCGAAATTGAATAATCCGATTTTGATGGCGCGTTTCGAGTGCTGGCCAACGGAAGAAGGCAGCAAAAAACGGTTTCTTGAGAGGACAACACCGACGACTGTGACGGGAAACGGACGCTTAAATTGAATAATCTGTTGGAGTCGTCGTCGTCGTTTGGATTTTCTTGTCCCACGTGTGACGGAAAAGTTGTTTTTCTCGCCGTTGCCGTTTTACTTGGTGTGAATTTGGATGATTGGATTTTACATTTGGGTGGATACTCCGGAATGCTGTCCGGAGGGGCCAAGGGCAAGGGAAATTGACGAAGTTGGAGCGTTTTTCGCAAAAAACGAGTTTGGGTAACATATGCAAACAAGGTTAACACAAATTGTAAGAAAACTTTATTGGAGAGTTTCTTTTTATGAAATCCTAATACTTTTCTGATACTTCATATCCCGTAACGATAGGCTGTACGAACCCTAATTAATATAGTTGTTTTACTATGCCTCACTGCATAAGATTTAGCGCAAAGACCTGTTAAGAAATCATGCCATCGTTGCCTTAAATTTATGCCAAAACTCCGTCGTTCTCGTTCTAAAGCAAACATTTATTGAAGCATAAAACTGCTTCAGCTCCCGGGACCTGACTGTAACGTTTTTCCACCCTTTTTTTTGCTCCTCCCC
Source organism: Culex pipiens pallens (assembly GCF_016801865.2). Lineage (NCBI taxonomy): Eukaryota > Metazoa > Arthropoda > Insecta > Diptera > Culicidae > Culex > Culex pipiens. Next base: position 126,070,522 of record NC_068937.1, read on the forward strand.
TTCGAAATGGCCACCCAAGCATGCAATATTATTTATGAAACAATATTTTCTTCCGTCTGCTCGCCTTATAACGATTGTCCGTTTCGTTTCTTCGTGCCTTTTTCAAAGTTCCTCCTGAAGTCTTAAGTCTAGATCATAAACCAAAAAGCAGAAAATAGAAAGCTTTCCTTTTTCTGTCTTTCGCCCATCAATTTGCATAATTTGCACCATATTCCTTCCTCCTTTCCCTCGATTTTCCTCCACCGACTTGTAAAACTAGTTTTCTTTCCATTTTCCACACGAAAATATCCCTTCCATTGGAACGGCACACAAATATGATTTTACAGTTTTCCCGCCTCACCTTGATCGCACTTTTCCATCCCCGTCAAAGTCACGCTCGCGGTTTATGCTCGCTTACTTTATGAGCTTTGCGCCAACAGCAGCAGAAAGCGAAAAAACAAATCCGCTGTTTATGCTTGGAGCTTGCTGAGTAGATGGAGAAAATAAAATCATGTTGTTTAGTGATGGAAAACTTTTTTTTTAATGAATCATCTTATTTTTCTTATTTTTATCTGAGTACAATGACCCTTTGTACGACCATAAAGAGTTTATATCAATTTTGAAAAATTAACCACACGGTCCTTCTTGACAGAAAACGTCCTACTTGACAGCTCTTTCCAAAGGGACCATAGTTGATCCCTCAAAAAAATGTTGTCTTGTCAACTTATCTTTTTGCATTAAAATTACAAAATCGAATCGAAATCGTTTTTAAATGTGTTTTTATCGTTGTACGTAAAAAATTTCTTAGTGCTTAAGGACCCTATTACTAAATATTATACAATGTTTAATACAAAATAACTGTTCCAGTTAAAAAATAATTAAACATTAATTTTAACACCTTAAGGGTGACTCCTTAGGCAATTCACCTTGCCAAAATCCATCCAACTCGAAGCGAAACGTACTTGGGGATACCGTGGAGAATTTCCCTTGTCCCCTAAAAAAAGAGGACTCATCCACTTTCAAATTTCCTTATCCCCTGGTAAGTGGTTGAAATGCATGGAATTTTTACGGTTTTTGTTGAATATCTCATGATTGCATTCGAGTTTTCGGGATCTGTGAAGGCAACTTATTTAACTCAATTTAGCCCGAAATGCTCATACGCCAAGATCTAGGGACTATTGAAGTAACGGAGGCTTTAAAAGCTTCCGTTTTCCTTGTTTATTTAATTTTTATTTAATTTTTATTTATTTTTAATTCCACGCTCCTGGGTAGGAGAATTCCAAAAAAGTGTCCACGTTGCTTGTGGATGGTCCTTACGCCCTTCTCAAATGTCATTATCGAGGAAACTGAAAACCAAATACACAAAAATGGCTTTCATAAGCGTAGGATAACATGTCTACAAAGTTTCATCGAAATCGGAGAGGGTCAAGAAAAAAGTACATTAAAAAAAAATCCTGTTTTGGGCTGGAATTGCTCACGATCATTATTTCAGGGACTGACTTAAAAATCTTCTGTTTTCCTGTTTTTTTTATTTATTTATTATTTATTTATTAATCTATTAATTTATTTTATTCCCCTCCGCTGTAGATACAACCAGTGAATGGTCTATTGCCAATGTTACGACATATTAGGAACTTTTCCGATTTTTTTTTTTTTTTAATTTGGCATTGGACAATGTTGTCAATGGTCATTCAATCTCGAAAACTGTTCACTTTATCAAAAGTTCTTTAAATTCAATTGCAATTTAATTTTACATCAAAAACTGAAGTGAACTTGTTTTTGGTCAAGTTTCAATTTTTTTTCCAACATTTTTTGTTGGTCAAAACTCGTTATAAAAATGTTTTTCCGTACTTCTTTATGGCACAAAAAATGCAAGTATTCAACACTTTCATTTTTTTTTAAATCTGATTTCGGGAAATCATTTTGTTATTGTGAAGAAAACAATTTTAAAATCGACAATTTTTTCCAGTGTTCCTATTAGAATGTAACGAAACGGGCCTGTTTTGCGGGCATTTCAGGGCATGATCCGCTAGGTATACTGAACCCGAATCCTGAATATGAGCTTGATTGGTTGCGACAGGACCTGGCACTTTATTATTTTGAATAATAAATTTTAAATGAGATTTATCTCGTAAAATCGGTGTGTTTTAGTTTTTGCCATTTTTGAGCTCCTTAACGATTTTTGCATTAAAAAGAAAAGATGAACTCATAGTCCGTGTTCCAGGGAACAACTTTGCCGTAGAGTGTGGAAAAATTCGCCCGCTATTTGAAATGTTACAGAATTTATAACAACACTGTTCAAAACTTCAACTTTTTCTTCGCTCTCTTCTGGCAGCACCTTCAGCTTGCTTGGAACCATGAAGGAATATATTCACGTTTAAAGTGCAAATGCACCATACTCATAAATAAATTCCTTCGTGGTTCTCACATTCGTGAACTTAATTCACGATTACGAGAATTGTTTTTTTTTTTTGTGTGAGCGTCGCGACGCCTGTCTCAATCTTTTCTGCACGTACCATTTTTGTACTGCCAAAATTGTGTTGAGACTTTTATGTTTGTACCAATAATACAAAATGTCTTATTTACTCTTTAAAGTTTGAGCAAAATGAAAATAAAAAAACATTGCTTAATCCACCTTAAGGTGATTGGTGCCTTCCTCACATTCATAAAGTGAATATCTTCATCCAGAATTGCATCATTCCCCCTTAACATGTTTAACAAATTAAGCTTCAATACTCATTTCTTTCGATAGGGTTTTCAGATCTTCAATCCTTTTGGCTCATCGGTAAGGTCTTTTGATAACTTATCCAACGATAGTTCGCATGATAGATCCGGACAACGTTTTCATCAAAATATCTGAGATCCGGCCTCTAAAAAGTGTATAAACAACACTAAAGTGCATTTCAATTTTGATATGGTTTTCAGAACTTTGATGTTTTAGGCTCATTTGAAAGGTCTTTTAATTATCTAACAGACGGTGGGTCGCATGATGGACCCGGACACCATTTTAATCAAAAATTTTGAGATCCGGCCTCTGAAAAGTGTATAACTACCATTTAAGTGCTAATAACTTTTGATAGGGTTATCAGATCTTCTATGTTTTAGGCTCATTGAAAAGTTCTTTCAAATACCTTTCTAAAAATGTATAACATGACGGATGACGGGGTTTCACCCTTTTTACAATCTTCCGTAAAAAAAGTAAACTACTTTTCTAAACACGGTCCAAATCGGTTCAGCCATTCCGGAGATAATCGTGTGCATATTTTTTGGTGCAAGGACTCACATCCAACCACACGCACAGACATTTGTTCAGAACATGATTCTGAGTCGATAGTTATACGAGAAGGTGTGTCTACGAGGTCGAATAAAGAAGTTCATTTTCCGAGTGATTTTATAGCCTTTCTTCATTGAGGTGGGGAAGGCAAAAACATTTATGGTAATCGGAGGGAATTGGTTCATAGGACCACCTGGATTTTTTTGACTGATAAATTTGTAATTCTCTACCAACTCACACGAAATCGGAGAAAAGTTACCCCAACCCCTCTTCGATTTTCGTGAAACTTTGTCTTAAGGGGTTTCTTTTGTCTCTGAATACGAATCCGAGGTCCGTTTTTTGATATCTTGTGACGGAGGGGCGGTACGAACCCATCTTTTTTTGAACATGCCAAAAAAAAAGAGGTTTTTCAATAATGTGCAGGCTGATGACGATAGAAATTTGGTGTCAAAGGGACTTTTATGTAAAATTAGACGCCCAATTTGATGGGGTACTCAGAATTCCGAAAAAAAAACAAATTTTTCATTGAAAAAGACACTGAACCAGTTTTTAAAACTTTGCCATTTTCCTTTATTCGACTGTAATTTTTTTTTTGAACAAGTCATTTTATGAAAAAAATTAATGTTCTTTCGACATTGACTCAGAAGGGTCATTTTTTCATTTAGAACAAAATTTTTCACTTTGAAATTTCGTGTTTTTTCTAACTTTGCATGGTTTATTTTTAGAGCGTAACAGTATTCTACAAAGTTGTAGAGCAGACAATTACAAAAATTTTGATATGTAAACATAAGGGGTTTGCTTGTAAATATCACGAGTTATCGCGATTTTACGACCTAAAGTTTGGAAAAAGTTACTTTCTGCGTATCTCTTTGTTTCGTCGTCCGTTTCTGTCGCGAGTGACCATGAACGGCCATGATCATCGACGACCAACTTTTTCAGAACTTTTTTTTTCGTAAAATCGAGATAACTCTTGATAAAAAAGCATCAAAACATTACCATCACTGTCCCATCACACCAGCCAGCAGCATAAGCATAAGCGAAGCAAAAAGCTACAAAAAGTCGAGCATTCCGTGCAGAGCAGACGACAACCGCCAAAGCCAAGCTGGGGACGAGGGGAAAAAGTAGGTTGGGGAAAGCGAAAACGGGAGGGGTTTAGTAAAGTAAATTGTGAAAATTTTATAAACAATTACCGCAATGCAGAAAATGTGTGGCCAAAACAGAGCAGCAAAGGAAAGAATGAGGAAAAGGGGTTTCGCTGAACGAGCTTAAAAGATTTGAGAGGGTGCTTGAGGATGGGATTTTCTGTTTAAAGTGTTAGTTTCTATTTTGATTTATTTTGCTATTCAAGCAATATTTACAAATTAAATTTCACTTCTGTTTCCAGTGCTCGTACGTGTCAAATATTTTTCCGCAGTGATTTCCAGAGATGACCAACCCAGAATTGGGTCACATGTGTGTCTCAGCGGTCTTCTTTCTAAATAATAAATGACTGTTGGCAAATTCCAGCCTTTTGATGTCTGGCCTTTCAGACAACTGGTATCTGCAGTCGGTAATTTAAAATTTATTCCCTTTTAGCTGAGATATTTCAAAACGTGTCCTGTCTGTCTGTGCTTTTCACTCATGATAGTACTGATTTCACACTTGTGGCAAAGTTTCCTAACACAATTAGGGTGTGCTTGTGATTGAAATTCACCCAGCATATCTATTCCATGGCTGGCAGCATTGAAACGCATATTAACTTGCCACATGCAAAACTTTTTGCTGGAAGGAGGGCGGAAAAGTGTGACTAGAAAAGCAGTTCCGTCGCAATGCAGGCAGGTGCAAATCTCGGGGAAAAAAGTTTTAATTGAATTGTATAGTTCGGAATGGTGCACAATTTTCCACACTAGTTGGTAGGAGACAAGTGTGACATGGATTCATGACTGGTAACGAGAGTTATGATGGATTATGCTTTAAAGTTTTGTAATTCTAAAGCATTAGCATGAATATTGTCTAACATGTTATTTTTGAAAAGAGACATTAAAAATTGTTGGAACTTCCACATTCATGTTTCCTTGAAAATTCTCTATCAATGGAAAGTCACGTACGAAACGACTAGATCATAAAAATAAAGATTCTGCACACGTGCTTCATTCGCCACACCACACCAAAATGTCGAACGATTAGAATCATTTTGTGCTCTATTTAGTGGGACACACGACCGCAAGACCCAGTGACCTCATTTGGGCAAAAAGGGCAAGGGACGTGGAAATGGCCAAAGTTTTCCCGGATTTCCTCCCGTGGGGGAAATGTAATGGATCGTTTATGTGATTTCTGGAAGAAATTCAGGAATTGGGCTCCAAACAAAAATCCAAGAAATCTTCAAAAGAAATTCACTAAACTCCCATAAACTTTCCGTCAAGAGATTTGTGATTTACGGTCGCATAAATTCCTCGGATGAACCGAAATAATATTTCACACCAACCAAGCAGCAGCCGACCACTTTCGGCCAACCGGAAACCGTGGTCTTGCAGGCTCCCCAAGAGCTCGTAACTCTGTCTTATTTCGGCCGTCGCTTTCTAATGAATAAATGAATAAAAATATGGAACTCTTGCTTCCGGCACACTCGTTTTCCGAAGCGATTTTTCCCGCAAACCCCACTTCCTGAAGTGGTCCCTCCCAAAGATAGTTTAATCTCGTTAGCCATTACTATTTTAGCAGTCCAAACTACGAGCAAGTGCATTTGGTGGTGCAACCAATCTACACTACAAAAAGAAACGGAGGAAAGTGGAACAAAACCAGAATAAAACATATAAAATACTGCTTCACTAAAGTAGCAACCGAAGCGTAGTTTGTGGCTTTAGCTTAACTCACTTTCCAAAGACTAACGGAACTGCTGAACTGAGCGCGCTCTAAAGCGTTGAATTATTCATCGTTTTTCCGTTTTTTCCCGATGGGGTGCATCCTTAAAGTCCACAGTCAGATGTGGAGGAAAAGCTAGCGAGAAAAATGCAGTTTGCTTCTGACCAGTTTTTCCGGTTCTTTTCCCTTCCACTATTGTATCGCCGGAAGCAGAACGAAGAAAAAAAAGTTGGTCAAACAAGCTGGGAAAGCGATTCCAATTAGCGAACCCCGCCGGAAATAATCCGCTGAATTTATAAGATAAGCCGGGAATCGGAAAATTAAACATTGAAAAGCGACTGGTCATTAGAGTTGGTTCGCACACTAATTGTCTAGTTGGGGTTGTGAGAAGTGCCAGGATGAGTATTAAATCGAATGCATTGATGCTTTCTTGAAAAATGGTTCTGGAACATATTGCATGCAGTTTCGTTTGGATTCTTAAAATGTTGGAGTTTTTAATATCTTTTTTTCTATTTCAATGAATTTAAATAGAACTCACTGCCCATGTGTGTCCCATATGCCAAAACAGCAAGCTGAGAAAAACGCAAAACAAGTTTGTCCCACCCATAAGGCTATGTGTTACGTTTTCGCAAAAAAAAACTGGATTTCCTCCTGATTTCTAGAACAAAGTACTGGATGTTATAGGCTTTTCTGAAAGAGCACACGATTTTGAACCAAACTGCATCATTAACTCAAAAGCGATGAATATGGGACATTCATGCGATCAGGGGCAGCTCAGCAGTACATCATTCTATAATTGGAGTCACATTTAAAATTTATTAAAATTCGCTTGATTTTTTGCTAAGAAATACTTCCAAACAACCTATTTTTGAATTCGTTAAATTTAAACTTTTTTACGAAAACTTCAAATTTGAGTTTAAACATTTGACAGCAAAAATTTTAAAATTTTGTTTATTGGACCTTTAAAAAACTCTCCTTTGGTAGGGTAAGTCCACGCATCCATCCTCCCGTGTAGATTCTGTATGTAATTCAAAATGTAAAATTAGAACAATTTTAAGGGTGCACAGCAACGAAGGAAGTTGTTGTCTTCTTATACCAAAATAGTCAAACTTACGGACCCAATCCTGCAATATTGGGAATGTAAAATTAATCAAACTTTGTTGTAAATTACTTTGTGGACCGTACTTTAGGGGATGAATAAAAAAATATTTCGATAGTACCCGTAGTTTTGAAGATACTAAAATGTCTGTTACAAAAATCTGGGTGCAAAAGCTCTGGTTGATGTGCACCGTTAATCTTAAGTTAAAATCCATTCTCAGAATCCTCTATGCAGTAATCTCAATGCAGTAGGTTGGCTGCTTTAATTTGTGTAATACATTTTCGGGTGATCTCGGATGTACAGTCCAGACTCGATTATCCGAAGTTTCGAATATCCGAAGTTCGATTATCCGAAGATTTGTATGGGACTTCGGATAATCAAATCAAGAACAAAACAAAATTCGTTTTTTTCATTTTCTTGCTTTTCACATTTAATCCGTATTCTGCGACCATATTTTGGTATAATTTGAATAGTTGATTACCTATCATATAATAGAATGCGTTTTTGCCTTCCTCACCTCAATGAGGAAAGGCTATAAAATCACTCGAAATATGAACTTCTTTATTAGACCTCGTAGACCCACCTTCACGTATACCTATCGACTCAGAATCAAATTCTGAACAAATGTCTGTGCGTGTGTCTGGATGTGAGTCCGTGCACCGAAAAATATGCACACGATTATCTCCGGATTGGCTGAACCGATTTTGACCGTTTTGGTCTCATTCGATCCGTCTTGGGGTCCCACAAGACCCTAGTTAATATTATGAAGTTTTGTAAAGTACTTCAAAAGTTATGCTAAAAAAACGATTTCGAATAAAGTCCGGAAGATTGTAAAAAGGGTGGTTTTTGTAAGAAAACCCGTCATGCTATACATTTTTAGAAAGGTATTTAGAAGACCTTTCCAACGAGCCCAAAACGTTGAAGATCTGAAACCCCTATCAAAAGTTATAAGCACTTTAGTGTTATTTATGCACTTTTTGGAGGCCGGATCTCAAATATTTTGATGAAAACGTTGTCCGGATCCATCATGCGACTTGTATTTGTATAGGTAATCAAAAGACCTTTCCAATGAGCCCAAAACGTTGAAGATCTGACAACCCTATCAAAAGTTATAAGCGCTTAAGTGTTATTTATACACATTTTTTAGGCCGGATCTCAGATATTTTGATAAAAATAAGTCTTATTTATACTCTTTTTTGAGGCTCTGTAGTGTATTAACTTTATGAATGTAAGGAAGGCACCACCCACCTAAAGGTGGATTAAGCAACGTTTTTTATATATTACGTCACCGCTTTATTGGTCTCCATCTTGGATTCAAAAATTCTTAATCATTTTAGCGGAGTTTAGGGGTCAAACTTTAGATCGACAATCAAAAATAAGACAACGAGAAAAAAAACTAATTTTCGTGATTCGATAACCCGAAGTGATTTTTTCCGAGGCTTTCGGATAATCGAGTTTGGACTGTATCGCATACCATACCAAAAAGCAGTAAAGTGCTTGGGCGCAATCTAACCCTGCTACTTTCCAGCAAGCTTTCATCGGACTGGCTGCGACTGTTTTAGATTAGATTAGATTAGATTAGATTAGATTAGATTAGATTAGATTAGATTAGATTAGATTAGATTAGATTAGATTAGATTAGATTAGATTAGATTAGATTAGATTAGATTAGATTAGATTAGATTAGATTAGATTAGATTAGATTAGATTAGATTAGATTAGATTAGATTAGATTAGATTAGATTAGATTAGATTAGATTAGATTAGATTAGATTAGATTAGATTAGATTAGATTAGATTAGATTAGATTAGATTAGATTAGATTAGATTAGATTAGATTAGATTAGATTAGATTAGATTAGGTTAGATTAGATTTGGTTAGATTAGATTAGATTAGATTAGATTAGATTAGATTAGATTAGATTAGATTAGATTAGATTAGATTAGATTAGATTAGATTAGATTAGATTAGATTAGATTAGATTAGATTAGATTAGATTAGATTAGATTAGATTAGATTTGATTAGATTAGATTAGATTAGATTAGATTAGATTAGATTAGATTAGATTAGATTAGATTAGATTAGATTAGATTAGATTAGATTAGATTAGATTAGATTAGATTAGATTAGATTAGATTAGATTAGATTAGATTAGATTAGATTAGATTAGATTAGATTAGATTAGATTAGATTAGATTAGATTAGATTAGATTAGATTAGATTAGATTAGATTAGATTAGATTAGATTAGATTAGATTAGATTAGATTAGATTAGATTAGATTAGATTAGATTAGATTAGATAAGATAAGATTAGATTAGATTAGATTAGATTAGATTAGATTAGATTAGATTAGATTAGATTAGATTAGATTAAATTAGATTAGATTAGATTAGATTAGATTAGATTAGATTAGATTAGATTAGATTAGATTAGATTAGATTAGATTAGATTAGATTAGATTAGATTAGATTAGATTAGATTAGATTAGATTAGATTAGATTAGATTGGATTAGATTAGATTAGATTAGATTAGATTAGATTAGATTAGATTAGATTAGATTAGATTAGATTAGATTAGATTAGATTAGATTAGATTAGATTAGATTAGATTAGATTAGATTAGATTAGATTAGATTAGATTAGATTAGATTAGATTAGATTAGATTAGATTAGATTAGATTAGATTAGATTAGATTAGATTAGATTAGATTAGATCAGATTAGATTAGATTAGATTAGATTAGATTAGATTAGATTAGATTAGACCTTGATGATTGATAAGGTCGAATGAAAGGAATTGATACTTGAATCTGGTATCCGATCAACGACATTCGTTAGAGGTATAATCCTTCGATAGCATCAAAACAAAACAAAAATGGATTTAATCTTTGAATGCTGTGTTCTACTTTCCTCAATTTGCAAGGCAGTGAAAATGGGGCATCCATAATTTAAACCTTTTGAAAGGGCTATTTTTATTGTCAGGTAAACTGACAACTTGATTTGGTGTCAAATGCATTGGAAATCAACAGAAATAAATCTATTCCGTGAATAATTACCATCGTTAAATTGCCCTCGCAGTCAACTATCCCACAATTGATTGCCCAGGGTTGTTCCTGCCCGTTCTCTTCCTAACGAGCGAACCACCCACTCGGAATGGAAAACTTTCCAATCAAGCTTCAATTGAACAGATTTGTTTTGCTCGTTCACCAGTAGGCATTACTTTTCTGATTGTTGACTGTTGCGAAACACTGCAAATAAATAATAAAAGTTTTGTTCAAATTAGTTCAAGTTCGACTGAAGAGGAAAAAATTGGTTTTGTAACATTTGAAAAATACGTGAATTGTTTACCCAAGTTAACCTCCCGAAAAGCCACGTGCAATTTTACCTCCAAAAATATCACCTTTCCTCCAGTTTCTCATCGAACTCATCCCACTCAGAGCAAAAGGAATCGATCAAAGGAGAGAACTCATCATGCGCAGTGTGCTCTCGCGAATTTGCCTCATCGAGTCGTCCGCTCTTCCATCAGCTGTTTGTGAGCTCGCGCTCTCGCGTGAGTTCCCATCGCTGCCGATGCAGCATCAACCGCACTCTCATCGAGGTTGCTCATTCGCAGATGATGCGGCAGTGGCTCGTGCACTCCGCTGCCGTGCAGATGGGCGCCTCCTCGATCGCAGTAGGTTGACCCCAGGTTGGCGGCCTACTTCACCTGGACCTGGCCTTGACGTTTGTTAAGGGTGCAGGGGGTTTGAGCCGCGGGAGTTCAAGGGTAGCGGGAGTTCAGGTGGAACATGATGTTTTGCAGGTCGCCGCGGCAGAATGGCGAAATGTGTCCGTCCATCCGGTTGGCCGCCTGACCTGGCGACCTGCGGACCGGGGGTGAGCGTGTGTGTGAGTGTTGGTTGTTGTTTTGTGAGGCTGTGAATGTGAGTGGGAAGTTGTATAAATTCAAATTGTATTGCTTGTTGGGAAACTTGTAGCGAAGCGAAACATTGCAGTCATTTGTTTTTATTGGTTCGCTGGAGGGGTTTGGAATGAGTTGCAATATAACAACATTGATGGTAGCATTAGCAAACTTTTTATTTAACTTACCAAAACATGGAATTCATGCGGTTGATTAACATTGATTAAACTTGATTCTGAAAATTATTTCAACCCGAGCTCACTGGATAATAGTCCTCAACGTTTCACATACATCACGTAAATCGGTAAAATTTCTTGGTGTAAATGAGCAATTCACAATTTTAAATCAAGACTATCATTTTAAATGGACGTAATATTCAATGTTTGGCCCTTTTAAAATGTTATTCTTGATTTAAAAATTTTCAAAATATTTTTTTCGAAAAGATCGGAAATTGTCACGAATGTTTCATGTTTTAACATTGAAAATCGGACCATTAGTTACTGAGATATCGACATTAGAAAATGGTGGGGTTTTTGGGTGAGACTTAGAAAACTTCAATTTTCCTGTTTCTTTTTCTATAAGCCGCGGTATCTCAGCAACCAAAGATCCAATCTTCAATGTCTCTTTAACAATTTCATAGCAAATTTTCTGAACTTTAAAAAAAATATTTTTAGAATTGGTCACTCATGGTCACTATTTTTAAAAATCGAAAAACTGCAACTATTTCGTTAAAATCAAACTTTCGGTGGCTGTATCTTAAAAACGGAGCCCTTTATCAAAAAATCTGTAAAGTACTTTTTGATTACAAATTCAATTTTACATAAAAAATTGAGGTAATTTTTTTTGCTATCAAATTTCGATTTTTTCCAAAAACTACTGTTTTTTCCAAAAATCATAACTCTTCGGCAGATTTTTTGACTTTTTTGATTTTGGGAAATTGAGTTTTTGTGAAATATATGTTAGTAAAAAATCGGCAATTTTTTATCCGAGTACCTATTTTTTCTCAATGTTCCTCAACAATACCTACAACTTTGCCGAAGACACCAAATTGATCAGAAAATTCACTCAAAAGTTACAGCTGTTTAAATATTTACGTACCATTTTTGTATGGACAGCTGCCAACATTGTATGGAGACTTGTGAGGGTGAACCAATGACACAAAATAGCTTCTTTGGTCATAGGAATTCCCCCACAAAGTTTGGGCCAAATAAAAAAATACAAAAAAATAAAATAGTCGAAATCGGCCGATTTCGTAGAGAAGTGCTCTCGCGGGGGAGATGATGACGCGGTTTCGGAGCTGCCCTAACAAGGCGGAGCAATTTCTGGCCCTCGGGGAGCTGATGATCAAGTACATCTATAATTGATTATTTTTGTCTGTGATCTAGTTTTAAGCTTTCTCTTTATCTATCCATTTCTTATTGCACTTTCTGTAAGTTGTTTGAAAACTTTTTCTTACTCTTGTCTATTCCATAGTTATAAGTAATAATGTTTACGATTGAATTACGATGTAAAAAAACACAGCTGAAAGGAACACCAAACCTCAGTTATGTACCTAAAGGCACTCATTGTAACTTGATTATTCACTAATAAAACCGAATTGATTTGAAAATTGAACTTAAACTATGTTAATATTTTTTTATTTTTTGAACAAAAAACGTTACTTAATCCACCAGAAGGTGGTTGCTGCCTTCCTCCTGAAAGCCTTGCAACCACACAATACGAAAGCTTTTGCTAACGCTTACTTAGTAAAGACACTATACATCTGAGTGCTGCCATCTATGATGAATTTAATGATTCATTTGAAAGCACTGCAATGTTTGTGTGCGTGCACTGAGCGTAAAGTTCCGACAGCTATCCGCCGGACTTTTAAAGTACTGCACCAAACCGGATGAAATTAAAAAAAGACTTAAAGGACCTGAAGGCGAATCCAAAAACATAGATCCGGACAAAATCGGTCGGGCCAGTTCCGAGAAAAGTGAGTGAGAAAAAAAATTCTACGTCCATCCACACGCACAGACATTTGCTCAGAATTTGATTCTGAGCCGATATGTACACGTAAAGGTATATCTAGAAGGCTTATTTAAAAAGTTCAATTTTTGAGTGATTTTATAGCCTTGCCTCAGTGAGGTGAGGAAGGCTAAACGCTTTTGAATTATTCGCTGTGAATAAGAAATCAATCAATTTTATGATTTTTTACTCTTCATCTGGAAAATGTTATCGAATGGATGATCTGATCAAATTAACCAGATGTCAATTTAGATTTATCAAAAATCCTTTTTAATGTTTTGCTTGCCTTAAAAATATTTTTATGGAGTTTTTTTTTGTATAGACTACTTTGTATAGAACAGTTTGTAGTTCCTTTAAAAATGTATAAGTTTTGGTGCAATACAAACAGCCATTTACTGTTTGGACGCTGACAAACCTAACCAATAAATTCAATTTGAAATTTGGCTAGGGGTAAAATCCAATTTTTACTTCACAAATGCAAAACAAAAAGCTGCAAGTCTGAGTTTGACGTTGAATTAAAATTAATTAGTTTGGATTGTCAAAGTCCAAACAGTAAATGGTAGAACACATAATCTAATACAGCCAAAGCCAAATTTTGAACTGATTTTATTAAATAAAAATCCATATTTTGAGAGTGTTTAATTATAAACTAAAAATAACGCCATGATTCGAAATCCAGACAGCATTTTTGTCAAAGCTGGCAAAAAATCATGTAATAAGTTGGAAATGTAGAAGTATCGTCAGGATGTAGTATAAACAGACAGTTTTTAGAGAATGCATGCAAAATATGTCTTTCCTAACCATTTTTCATCAGAATTTTAAAATTCAAATGACTTGTTGTGCTTCGAATCCCGGACACTGATAAAAGCTGATTCGAAATCCGGACACTTCCGTAGTAACAGTTCACTTGAGCAAAAGGGATAAACTGCTTGTTTACAAACGCAGATTCGCCCTATTGAACGGTTACTACGGACTTTTGCTTCGAATTCCGGACACTCAATGTTGCTATGAATCACACAAATTTGGACTCCAATGTTAGTGAATGGCATTCTTTAGGTCTCAAATAAGCAGATAACATCGAAATAATCGATATTTTATATAAAAATTTGGTAGCATTTAAGGAAATCAAAATCATAAATTTCTGCTTTGCCTTCCCGGTGCTTTGGACGCCTATGAAATATTTCAGTGAAATGTTTCATATTTTTGGTAAACTTGTATTTTTTTAAATTTGATTGTTTTGGTATCAACTACAGCGTTCAAACAAACTTTAAATTACAGTTGATGTTAGAATTCATCAAATAACACAGTTTTGACATTCGAAATGCGAACTTGTATCCAAATTATTTATAAAACAAGATGAGATGTTCAGGAATTCGAATCATGACGTTACCTGAAACATAATCAGTTAAAACAATCTTAGAACTAAGAAAATATATATTAAAAAATTGCCAACTGAATGAAATCAAGGCTGTCTCATTCAGTTTTGTTTGGTAGGAAATCAGCATTAATTGAGTTTGCTTAAAATTTGCTACTGTCAGCAAATGACGGAAGCCAAATAAATTTTCGCGTGACAGAGACGGTGATTGTTCCGCAAAAAAGTTGCAGGTGGTTATGTTCTACATGACCAATATGACAAAGAACTTTGTAACAAACTCTAAAATTATCTATTTTTATTTGTATTTTTTAATTCTTTGCCAATTTATTTAATCATTGATAATTAATTCTAATTAAATGTTTTCAATCATTAGCACCTCTGTGGAAATAAGTTACCAAAAAACGAAAATATTGCCAAAACAAGTATTGTTCGGAAAATGAATTTTTATACCCATAATGTCCCAATTTGTATGGTTCCGTAAATGTCCTCCCGGGATAACCTTCCCTCAGGGCAATGTCCACTCCGGGTGTGGCCAATCCTGCCAAAATGGCCATTTTCATTACCAGTATGAAAAACCATGAATTTTGATACCCATATTGCCTCAAGTCGTATGGTTCGATAAATGTTCCCGGTAGAACCTTCCCTCAGGGCAATGGCCACTCCGGGTGTGGCCAATCCTGCCAAAATGGCCATTTTCATTACCAGTATCAAAAACCATGAATTTTGATACCCATCTTGCCTCAAGTCGTATGGTTCGATAAATGTCCCCGGTAGAACCTTCCCTCAGGGCAATGGCCACTCCGGGTGTGGCCAATCCTGCCAAAATGGTCATTTTCATTACCAGTATCAAAAACCATGAACTTTGATACCCATATTGCCTCAAGCGTATGGTTCGATAAATGTCCCCGGTAGAACCTTCCCTCAGGGCAATGGCCACTCCGGGTGTGGCCAATCCTGCCAAAATGGTCATTTTCATTACCAGTATCAAAAACCATGAACTTTGATACCCATATTGCCTCAAGCGTATGGTTCGATAAATGTCCCCGGTAGAACCTTCCCTCAGGGCAATGGCCACTCCGGGTGTGGCCAATATCCTACCAGTTTGGTCCCAACTCCATTGCCCCAAATCATTCTGGTTTGCGGGTAGCCGTCCTAACAATCTTCATTAGAACAGAATTCCTCCCAAGTTGGTGCACAACCTGTGTCTTTCAATGTGTGCATGTGTGTGTGTGAGCAATAAAATTACCACCGTCGATCCGTCTCTGACGGATTTTCAGTCAAAACTAACATTGTTCAGAGGATATCTGTTAGCTTATATAGTTCGCATGAAATGCGGCAACATGGCGCAAATTTTGCCTCGTCTCCTACTTTCATGGAACTGTCACGCGAGAATGTTGTACCACTGTTGCCACATTTCATGCGAACTATATAAGCTAACAGATATCCTCTGAACAATGTTAGTTTTGACTGAAAATCCGTCAGAGACGGATCGACGGTGGTAATTTTATTGCTCAACACACACACATATGCACACATGGAAAGCCACAGGTTGTGCACCAACTTGGGAGGAATTCTGTTCTAATGGAGATTGTTGAGACGGCTACCCGAAAACCAGAATGATTTGGGGCAATGGAGTACCCTGAGGGAAGGTTCTACCGGGGACATATATCGAACCATACAAATTAAGGCAATATGGGTATTAAAATTCATGGTTATTGATACTGGTAATGAAAATGGCCATTTTGACAAGATTGGCCACACCCGAAGTGGTTGTCCGGTAGGAACTACTTCAGAACCTTCCCTCAGGGCAATGGCAACTCCGGGTGTGGCCAATCCTGCCAAAATGGCAATTTTTATTACCATTATCAAAAACCATGAATTTTGATACCAATATTGCCCCAATTTGTATGGGTCCGTAAATGTCCTCCAGGTAGAACCTTCCCTCAGAGCAATGGCCACTCCAGATGTGTCCAATCCTGCCAAAATTGGCATTTTCAAATTTTTATTACCAGGATCAAAAACCATGAATTTTGATACCAATATTGCCCAAATTTGTATGGTTCCGTAAATGTCCTCCTGGTAGATCCTTCCGCAGGGCAATGGCCACTCCGGGTGTGGCCAGTCCTGCCAAAATGGCCATTTTCATCACCAGTATCAAAAACCATGAATTTTGATACCCATATTGCCCAAATTTGTATGGTTCCGTAAATGTCCTCCCGGTAGAACCTTCCCTCAGGGCAATGTCCACTCCGGGTGTGGCCAATCCTGCCAAAATGGCCATTTTCATTACCAGTATCAAAAACCATGAATTTTGATACCAATATTGCCCAAATTTGTATGGTTCCGAAAATGTCTTCCCGGTAGAACCTTCCCTCAGGGCAATGGCCACTCCAGGTGTGTCCAATCCTGCCAAAATTGGCAATTTCAAATTTTTATTACCAGGATCAAAAACCATGAATTTTGATACCCATATTGCCCCAATTTGTATAATTCCGTTAATGTCCTCCCGGTAGAACCTTCCCTCAGGGCAATGGCCACTCCGGGTGTGGCCAATCCTGCCAAAATGGCCATTTTCATCACCTGTATCAAAAACCATGAATTTTGATACCCATATTGCCCAAATTTGTATGGTTCCGTAAATGTCCTCCCGGTAGAACCTTCCCTCAGGGCAATGTCCACTCCGGGTGTGGCCAATCCTGCCAAAATGGCCATTTTCATTACCAGTATCAAAAACCATGAATTTTGATACCCATATTGCCCAAATTTGTATGGTTCCGTAAATGTCTTCCCGGTAGAACCTTCCCTCAGGGCAATGGCCACTCCAGGTGTGTCCAATCCTGCCAAAATTGGCAATTTCAAATTTTTATTACCAGGATCAAAAACCATGAATTTTGATACCCATATTGCCCCAATTTGTATAATTCCGTTAATGTCCTCCCGGTAGAACCTTCCCTCAGGGCAATGGCCACTCCGGGTGTGGCCAGTCCTGCCAAAATGGCCATTTTCATCACCAGTATCAAAAACCATGAATTTTGATACCCATATTGCCCAAATTTGTATGGTTCCGAAAATGTCCTCCCGGTAGAACCTTCCCTCAGGGCAATGGCCACTCCAGGTGTGTCCAATCCTGCCAAAATTGGCAATTTCAAATTTTTATTACCTGTATCAAAAACCTTGAATTTTGATACCCATATTGCCCAAATTTGTATGGTTCCGTAAATGTCCTCCCGGTAGAACCTTCCCTCAGGGCAATGGCCACTCCGGGTGTGGCCGATATCCTACCAAATTGTTCCCAATCATTTCGATATTCCGGTGACCGTTCTGGCAACCGTCAATAACATCTTGGACCTCCTCTCAAGTTCGTGCACCACCTGTTTCTTTCAACGTGTGCGTGTGTGTGTGAGCAATAAAATTCCCAACGTAAGGTCCGTCTTTGATGAAAGTCTGATGGACACTAAATCCTCCAGAGGCTAACTTTTAGCTTAAATAGTTGGCACGGCATCCACGCAACAAACAAAGAATGTCACGCCAAGGGCATGCGACGGTAACGCTACATTTTCGAAAAATTTTGCATTGACACCGCAGATAGAGCTTTAAGACAAAGTCCTTTGTCAAAAATTACGTTAATTCAGCTTTCGCTTCATGACGCAAGTTTCTTAGCTATAACAAGCCGAATTACCTGACGTAGATAATTACTGGAAAGAGCTTCGCTTGAAGATGGCGGATGAAAGACAGGCAGGGGTGGCTAATTATGGGCGCTCGGCAATAATCGTCTGTTTATTCAATCTTCAAAGATGAGTGAAATTTATTACCGCTTATTAGGGCCTGCCATCAGCTAATCAATAAGCCAGCAGCCCTTGTATCTATCTCTTCGGGGATGATGATGGTGGTACATGAGCCGGCTTCTGTATCGGTTATCTTCACTCCTTTGTGAAATCGAGAAGCTCCGGAAGGCAAAACTTCGATACGTTCTGCACGTGACGATGAACGAGAAGAGCCAGCGATTGCCGGCCAAAGACGGTTGTAAATCGGTGTTGTTTGGCAATTAATTAGTCCGATAATGACAGAGAAGATGGGTAATCATACCAGACGTCGAAGATTATGAGAAATTCCTACAATGCATAAGTGATCGTTCCACGAAGAAATTGATTACACGTATTTGATGTTTTATAGCTATCCGCTTTTTTAATGCTTGATTAGTGCTATTGTTGGATTTAGATTGAAATGTTGCTGAATTTGGCTATGATTCGCAATTCGCAATTCGCAATTTTCAGTGTAAGAACGGGCCTTGACCGATCTTATGCACCAGGTTCCCGACGAACACGCACTGCCCTTACACCTACATCTTACCCTTGCTCTGAGTCAGTACGAGCAACACGCTAGAACACGCTTTGAGTGTTCGTGCCAGGCATGCACACCTTCTTTTCCGGTTACGCATTTTAACTCGGCCGGGGGTGGTACATTACGTAGGGTTTGATGTAAGTATAAGCGCCTAATCATTTATAGTGTGCCTATCAATTTTCATTAAAGCAAAATCTGTTTTATTTTTAGTTTGAATTCAAAAACTAATTGTTATTTTACTGTGTATTGTTTTCTCCTGAAAAATTCCCTAATGTTAAGTCGTGTTTATCTGTTGATATTTCTTATGTCGCGGTGTTTTGTTACAATTTTCTGGACCTAAGCATTTTATAAAAATTTAGCAAATGTACAATAGTAGTATATGTGTTATTCCTTCAATCATTCCATAAATTGAGTAAGGGCTCGAACCTCACTTGTTAGAAAACAATAGACAGTAAAGGAGAATATACTTTATAAAGAAGCAATAGTAAGAGAATCATAATTGTGTGTTAAAAAATAAAAAGAATAAGCTTGATGTAGTAGATGTAGAAATAGGCAATAGTTAATAAATAGAGATAACAAACAAGCTTAGATTATTGTTATGATGGGCAAGATAAAAAATTATTCAAATGAATAAATAAAGAAGTAAATCAACAAAGAATAGGCAAATGATATTTAAACTAGGTATCACTAGTACATTAGGGGAAGGTTTATTTTAAAGAAAACACACAGTTTGTTAAAGCAGCATTATTTGGAAAAAAAAAAGAGTGACAAGCATTGAGAGATACGAGAATCAAGAGTTAATAAAATCAAAACCAAATGGTAAACAGAAGAATTAGTGGTGAAGTGCGAATCAGTAGAGCAAAATAAAAATAGGAGATAGATGGTAGCTGAGAAAGATGAGAAGAGAAACCCCGTTGTGCGATGTTTCAGGTACATCCACAGCAGTTGACTCAACATACTGCGAATCAAAACAATACCGTCTACAATCACAAATGACTTCCCTTTCCCACATTGTCGCGCCCCTTTCTTTTAGCCGTCTCGACTCTGACCCGCGGTGGTCAAAGGTTTACGATCCGTTTCCACAGGCCACCAGCTAGGTCATCATGAAAACCAAGCCAACGTGGAGGTAAGAAAATAGGACACTCGCAAGGAACCAGAGCTATACTGTTCTGATCAAGATAATTCGGATGATCTAACAGAACTACGGATGTAGTTAGTTACGCTCCTTCCAGGATGTTCCTTACGTGGACGTCAACCGAAGAGCACGCAACAAGGTCAGTGCCATTGCATGCTCTTAGGTATCAATCCTTGGCCTGCTTGCTGAATTTGGCTATGATATAATGATATTTTGAATTAAAAATATTTAAGTCACATTTACTCATTCGACATTGATTTACGTGATATAGTTTCCTCGAGTTCGTCTTAAGGCTCGTCTAGTTTACTTCCTCTGTTTGAAGTCCACTCGTGCCAGAGTCTGTCGCCGAGTATTTGATCATTTATAATTCACAGCTCATCAACATCATCACGGTCTTCGTCCTCGCTTCCTGCGAACAAATACCTCAGTCTCATGACTCATGATTTTCCCGGTCTTTTGCGTGAATATGAAACCTTCAGGTTCATTCCAGCACAACCCCTAAAACTATGAATCCTGGCGGGGCCTTGCGGGACACGAACGGCCGGAGTGCGAAATAACGCCAGTCAAACAAGGGGGGTTGTGGCATCCTAGAGCCCAACAACCTTGGCAGTGCATTATGGATGAGGAAAGTGGTTCAGGCGTTCGTCATCCAGGAGAGCGAACCTAGAACAGGAAAAGCCGTTTTTTTTATTCCTGACGACGATCAAGACCTGCGGGAAAAGGCGACGCCGTGCGACAAAAGCCAACCAAATTGCACACCCACAACCCTCACACATGCATCGTGTCAGGTTGCGTTTCAATCTCACTTCCTGGGTTGGATGAAAGTGAACTTTCACCGTGTGTACTGTGCAGGAAGTGCATTTCAGGAAAAGTGGGAGGCACTATAAAAAATATATTTCAAAAAACAAAAAACAAAAAACAAAAAACAAAAAACAAAAAACAAAAAACAAAAAACAAAAAACAAAAAACAAAAAACAAAAAAAAAAACTTTTTTTTTTCGCTGTGCATGCAACCGTCATCTACAGGAGTAGTCTCAATCTCAATTGTGCGGCAGCTTCGAACGCGTTTGGCTTTGACCTGAAAGCAACCAAGGAACTTCAACGGTGCCGTATCAGGTTCAACGATACAGAAAGCTCCTTCTCCGACGGTGACGACGACGACGAGGAAAAGGAGGTTTTGCATTCAGATTCAAATTAGTTGGATTTCTGGATGGTGGATTTATTCTTCAGTGATTGCTTGGCTTTTGAAGGGAAGTTGAGCAGACGGTCGTCTTTTGTGGGACTCTCATTTCAGGGGATATTTTAGTTCAAGATGAAAGGGAGTTTTGATGTGTAAAATTTCGTTTAATTTGCAAAATATTTCTTTAAGACATATAAGAATTTCGTATCTTTAAAATGAACCAATTTAAAAGTTATTTTTACAACATTTAACTACACCAACTTGTTCTGTGGAAAATAAATTTCACTAAAGGGAAACCAGTTAGGTAACTACTCGTATTTATAACAATGCTGATGATGGAAGACAGCAAAATTTATGGAATTAGGACCGCATCCTTAACCAAAGGTACGAGAATATATATTTTTTAAATTAAGGAATCGACAAGTTTTTATTTAGCATGCTTTGATCGTAATTTCTTTTTGTTTATCTTTTCCCAAGAGAATCCATAAATTTTCTCTTCAAGAATTATTTAAGATGAAGGATTGTAAAAAAAGCATCTTCTCAAGAAAAACGTTACTTAATCCCCCTTTAGGTGGTTGGTGCCTTCCTCACATTCATAAAGTCAATACATTCAGTAAAAATAGCAACATTCCCTTAACATGTTTAACAAATCAACTTTATAACTAATTTCTTTTGATAGGGTTCGCAGACCTTCAATTTGTCTGGCTCATCGGCAAGGTCTGATAAAAAAAACCTATCCAACGATAGTTCACATGGAAGATTCAGACAATATTTTTAATCACAATATCTGAGATATAAATAACACTTAAGTGCTAATAACTTTTGATAGGGTTGTCAGATCCTTGATGTCTTAGGCTCATTTGAAAGGTCTTTCGATTATCTAACTAACGATGGGTCGCATGATGGACCCGGACATCATTTTTACTGAAATATCTGAGATCCGGCCTCCAAAAAGTGTATAAATAACACTTAAGTGCTTATTACTTTTGATAGGGTTGTCAGATCCTTGATGTTTTAGGCTCATTTGAAAGGTCTTTCAATTATCTAACTAACGATGGGTCGCATGATGGACTCGGACATCATTTTCATTGAAATATCTGAGATCCGGCCTCCAAAAAGTGTATAAATAACACTTAAGTGCTAATAACTTTTGATAGGGTTGTCAGATCTTCAATGTTTTGGGCTCATTGGAAAGGTCTTTTTAATACCTTTTTGAAAATGTATAACATGATAGGGTTTCTTGCAAAAACCACCCTTTTTACAATCTTCCGGACATACGCCAAAATCGTTTTTTTAGCATAACTTTTGAAGTACTTAACTAAACTTGCTGATTTTGAATAGAGACCTATGGGACCCCAAGATGGATCGAATGAGACTAATACGGTCCAAATCCGTTCATCCAGTCCGGAGATAATCGAGTGACCATTTTTTTGTCCACCCACCTACACACATCCACACAGACATTTGCTCAGAACATGATTCTGAGTCGATAGGTATACGTGAAGGTGGGTCTACGAGGTCGAATTAAGAAGTTCATTTTTCGAGTGATTTTATAGCCTTTCCTCAGTAAGGTGAGGAAGGCAAAACAGCCTCAGCCTGTTGATTCTCCACATTCCACAAGATTTGTTCTCTTTTTGCCCAACCTCGCAAAAAGAAAATGAGCCGTAAAATCGTTCTTGTTGCGGGTCCTTCTTATAAGATGTGTGGCATTTTCCCCCTCCATCGAGCTCCGAATTAACCCAGATTGAAAGGCACCCACCCCCACTTGAAAGCAAAATACCGTACACTTTTTCTTCCTCCTACACATTGAATACCGGAAGAGGTCAACTAGCGGAAAATTTAATGTGCTAGCGAGGCTAGACTCTTTTTTTTGTTGCAAATTGAATTATTCACTGGGTCGCTCCAAGTGAGGCGCAAGAACTTCCGGAAAAGGTCAGAACGGAAAACACTTAAAATTGAACCTTTTTTTTCGTTTCCTTTCAAAGGCTCACTTGATCTTGGAACACTTTTTTAATAAGGAGTGAGCAAAAACTTGGATGAGCACCAATTTGCTTTAATTGGGGGCAATTAAAAACAGATTGAGCGAGATAAACTTTTTGCTCGTGATGGCAGATGAGCTGTAGTAGATGATTGAAAATTTAGGCAAGTTGGAGGTACTGGAGCATTCATTCAGGGGGAGGCAGGTGAATCAAATTGACAATCTAAAATGAGTTCATTGTTGAGTCACATTGTTAAGCCTATTAAATTTTGAACTCGTTAGAAGGGCGTTCAATTACCTAACCAACGATGGATCGGGTGATGGATCCTGCCATAGTTTTCGAACATAGAAGTGAGATCTGGCTTTAAAAAAACTACATAAATATCACTTAAATGGTCATAACTTGAGACAGAGTTGCCAGATCTTCAATATTTTGAGCTCGCTTGGAAGGTATTTTGAAAACCTGTCAAACAATGATGAGTGATTTGGACATAGTTTTCGAACATATAAATGAAATCCGGCTTCAGCAAAGTACATAAATATCACTTGTGTTGTCCTAACTTGCACCAGGGTTGCCAGATGTTCAATATTTTGGACTAGTTTGGAAGGTATTTTGACTACCTAACCAACTAACAAACTCGATCTATGGGACCCTAAACCGAGTTAAATGCGACTTGTTTGACTTGATGCTTGACACACATGGACAGATATTCTGAGTCGATAGGTATACGTGAAGGTGGGTCTAGAAGCTTTATGTGAAAAATTCATTTTTAGAGCAGGATTTTACAAGTTTAGAACCATCTTTCCAAGTAAAATTTGAATATTTATTACATGTTTTATGATGTTATATTACCTAAATTATGAGTGAAAAATCTGCATAACACCTGAAAAGAGGTTAATTTCGACATTTCAAGTCGAAAAATACTATTTTTCTCTGACATAAAAGATTTATAATTCCCAGATGGAATTTGGTTTAATTTATTTTTTTACTTTGTACGTCACCCTTGCAGGCCTGTTGGTTATTACATCAAATAAAAAAAAACCTTAGAAATGTAAACAAACAGAAAAAAATCCAATAAAATTTTCTAGAAAATATTTTTTTTCGATATTTTCAATTTTTGTATTTTTTATTCAGTGAAACTTAATCTATGCATTCCCTATGTAAAAAGAAGCCATTTTGCATCGCGAGTTTTTCCATACAAGGCTCCACTAAATTTAGCCTTTCAATTATTAAGTTGAAATAGTATCAAAGGTATATTTTGTGGAAAATTATGATTTTCGAAAAATAACGATATTATTGCCAGAAAAAAAGTATGTATTTTATTAAAATCTGCAATTTTTTGAAATTTTAAGATATTTCGTGAAGGACAACACCTTGTACAACATATTTTTTAAAGGCAGAGACAATTTAAAAAAGTGGATTTAAAGTTAAATTTTGTGAAAATATAAGTTTTTCTCATTATCCTATCTATCAGCAATTCCATTTGGAAAGAGCCTAAACCGAAAAAAAGTTCTCCGATCGGGCTCAACATTTTTCTGGGGGTCCCTTGGCCAAAATAATTAGACCCGTATTTTTTTGTTTTGCCATTAGGGTGACCTACATCGTGCTAGGGTGGTTCAAAAAATGGTAATTTTCGTCATTTTTCGCAAAAACCTCTTAGTTTCGAAAAATCATATCTCCGCGCCATTTCATCCGATTTTAGCTGTCTTAGACGCAAAAGAAAGGTGATGAGTTTGGTTATTTGGGAAAAATAGTAAGAAGTTTCTGAAATCTAGCTTACCATTTGAAAAAATCGCATGAAAACTTAAAATGGTGTTTTGACCGAGTCTGGACCAAAGAGGGTATGTCTGAAAATATTTTTATCGGATTCCTCGGAAAATTTCACATAACATATCAAAAAATTGGCGATGTCGAACCGTACGTTTCGGAGTTATGATTTTTTGAAAATAAAAACTGAGTTTTTCGACGCGCCACGCGCAAAACGGGAAAATGACGAAATCGGCAAAAAATCAACTTTTTTCACTAAAACTGCGATAACTTGAAAATTTCAGCGATGACCTTTAGATGTTATGGTACCAAAAGTTGCGTCTTTCAATTACGAAAATTGATACCCAAACATCTATAAGTCATCGCTGAAATTTTAAAGTTATCGCAGTTTTAGTGAAAAAAGTAGATTTTTTGCCGATTTCGTCATTTTCCCGTTTTTGCGCGTGGCGCGTCGAAAAACTCAGTTTTTATTTTCAAAAAAATCATAACTCCGAAACGTACGGTTCGACATCGCCAATTTTTTGATATGTTATGTGAAATTTTCCGAGGAATCCGATAAAAATATTTTCAGACATAGGCTCTTTGGTCCAGACTCGGTCAAAACACCATTTTAAGTTTTCATGCGCCTTTTTTAAAAGGTAAGCTAGATTTCAGAAACTTCTTACTATTTTTCCCAAATAGCCAAACTCATCACCTTTCTTTTGCGTCTAAGACAGCTAAAATCGGATGAAATGGCGCGGAGATATGATTTTTCGAAAAAAGAGGTTTTTGCGAAAAATGACGAAAATTGCCATTTTTTTAACCACCCTAGCACGATGTAGGTCACCCTAATGGCAAAACAAAAAAATACGGGTCTAATTATTTTGGCCAAGGGACCCCCAGAAAAATGTTGAGCCCGATCGGAGAACTTTTTTTCGGTTTAGGCTCTTTTCAAATGGAATTGCTGTATAATTTGTTTAATTGTTTTACCTCAGAAACCCTGGTTGGATTTTCAATGATAACAAATGAAAGTTTTTCAAAATTTCTGCTCTTTTCAATAAAGAGAAATATTTTGAATGGTCTGAAACAGTCATTTTGGACATTTTAAAATTTTAAGCTTTTGATCACATTGTTGTATTTAATAGTGTAGAAGATTTTATACAAGTTATATTTTAAACATTTTAAATTGAAACTTTTCCGAAAAATTGCGTGTTGAAAATTTTTCACACAGTTCAAACTTTATGAAGCTGTTTCTCAGCAATCAGAAGTCCCGATTAAAAAATAGCAAATCTAAATAAGGAAAATGTCTCAACTTTCCAAAAGTAACTATTGAAGGGTGCTGAGTTACGAAAAAATGAAGTTAAAACCTCGATGAAAAATACTTTTTTATTTTGAGCACCCCTTTCAATCGTGTGTTAATTTCACCTAAATGTTCCTTTGGTATTAATAAAGCTTCACCATTTAAGGCTGCAAATTTTTGAAAAAAAAAACGTATTTTAGAATGTTCAAAACTGAAAGGGGTCGTACCGTCTCTGCTACTGAAGATATCGAAAAATTGACTTCGGACGCGTGATCAGGAACAAAAATAACATTGTAGGAAATCGTTTCATAGAAATCTGTAAAGGGATACTTTTTTCGATTTCGTTTTAATTGGAAGTTTATTAATTTTTGAAACGCTTAGGAATCATATGATTTTTCAAAACCAATTATTTTTAATACGTGGAAACTTTCATAAAAAAATACGTAATAAAATGTAGAAAATGATATTATTTTTCAAACTTTCATCATTTCATTTTTAAAGTTTTCTTTTCAAAGTTGCTTCGGAACTTTTTTTTTGTATCCTATACCTTAATTTTTTTTCAAATCATATTTCCAACTATCGATAAATGCGGGCTCCAATCACAAAAAAGAACAAATTGCTTTCAACCACAAGCTATCATCGCGTTGAACCCCGACGATTTCAATTTCCCAAACAATCACGATCGCACTCTCTGTTTGATGAGGGATTATCCTTTTGTTTCGAAAGCGCGATAAATGGCAATTTGTTGCATTTTTTCCGGTTTGATCAATTGGAACGCTGGAAAAAACGACGCGTGGGTGCGTGTGTGCGCAAATGGTGGCATCAATGGCACACGGCATGATGGGTCACAATTAATTGGGAGGAGAATATTGCACCAGAAATGTATGAATAATTGGTGCATAATTGGCGAGTTGTGTGTGAGTGTGTTTTCATCGAAACAAAATGTGTGTTTTTTTACCCAAAATAAACTTCGTTCGCCAAACGAATCAAAATATGTTATTTTCAGTTTTTGTGTATTCTTTTTTTTAATAATATTTTCCCCTCGCAGGTCACACGCCTCATTGTGTGCCACTGCGCCATCAGACGCGACCATGTTTTTGTGTGTTGTATGCGAGTGTGGATGGTGCGGTGTGAACACTGACCTCGGCAGCATGTCCATGTTTTACCACCGCCACCCATCCACACCCTCCTCTTGACAGGCGGGGGTGCACCAGGGTTGAACCATAACAAGGGTGGTGACAAACAACGAACCAACGAGACACAAGAACACGTGGTCATTGTCCGTGGACATGTTCGTAACGAACCTGGGTGTGTGTGAATGTGTGTGCAGAACCTTTAATTAATGGTCCTCTGTTGGACGCTTCACCTCCTGACCTGGAATTCGGCCTTTGGTGAACGTCAATGGACGTGATCAAAAGAAGAGGAAAAATGCTGAAACTTTAATTAAATTTCAAAAAGGTCTTTAAAATGTCATTTTTTCTTAGGTTGAGAAACATCTCTCAAGATGCGTGTCCTCCTAAGTATTCCAAAACCTAATCTCTTAAGTTATCCCAATTACACTTGACACTGCCTTAATGTCAAGAAGCTTTCCAAGGAATGCATCCGGCCATGTCGCACAGTCAGCAAGACCACCAAGGGCCAACCAATAGCACCGTTGCACCGGAAGTCCGTGGCCACAACCCGGTGGACAATGGTTTTTGCCCGGCGCCGTTGTTCCCGAGAATTAATGATGGTCATCAGGAAAATTAATGAGCGAGGCCACGGGCATTATTAGTTTTTTTTTGTGTGTGCTCTCTATCCTGTCGTATTCCGGGTTGGACTTCTAAAGTCCGACTTGTTTGTGTCCAGAGTGGATGAATGGATTAGCAGAATGACTGGCACACGGGTCACCCTGCGTGGGAGTAACTGCTGGTGCTGCTGACTCTTGTAAACAACTCACACCAGCCACTACTGCGACATGGATGAAAACAGTCGCATTAATAGCTGGGACAGGTGGCTTTTGACGGGGGGGTTGTGATCGATTTGTCACCAATTCTGTAGAAAAAATCTATAGAAATACTAGCTGCAGACAAGAAGACAAGAAGACAAGAAGACAAGAAGACAAGAAGACAAGAAGACAAGAAGACAAGAAGACAAGAAGACAAGAAGACAAGAGGACAAGAAGACAAGAAGACAAGAAGACAAGAAGACAAGAAGACAAGAAGACAAAAAGACAAAAAGACAAGAAGACAAGAAGACAAGAAGACAAGAAGACAAGAAGACAAGAAGACAAAAAGACAAAAAGACAAGAAGACAAGAAAACAAGAAGACAAGAAGACAAGAAGACAAGAAGACAAGAAGACAAGAAGACAAGAAGACAAGAAGACAAGAAGACAAGAAGACAAGAAGACAAGAAGACAAGAAGACAAGAAGACAAGAAGACAAGAAGACAAGAAGACAAGAAGACAAGAAGACAAGAAGACAAGAAGACAAGAAGACAAGAAGACAAGAAGACAAGAAGACAAGAAGACAAGAAGACAAGAAGACAAGAAGACAAGAAGACAAGAAGACAAGAAGACAAGAAGACAAGAAGACAAGAAGACAAGAAGACAAGAAGACAAGAAGACAAGAAGACAAGAAGACAAGAAGACAAGAAGACAAGAAGACAAGAAGACAAGAAGACAAGAAGACAAGAAGACAAGAAGACAAGAAGACAAGAAGACAAGAAGACAAGAAGACAAGAAGACAAGAAGACAATAAGACAAGAAGACAAGAAGACAAGAAGACAAGAAGACAAGAAGACAAGAAGACAAGAAGACAAGAAGACAAGAAGACAAGAAGACAAGAAGACAAGAAGACAAGAAGACAAGAAGACAAGAAGACAAGAAGACAAGAAGACAAGAAGACAAGAAGACAAGAAGACAAGAAGACTAGAAGACAAGAAGACAAGAAGACAAGAAGACAAGAAGACAAGAAGACAAGAAGACAAGAAGACAAGAAGACAAGAAGACAAGAAGACAAGTAGACAAGAAGACAAGAAGACAAGAAGACAAGAAGACAAGAAGACAAGAAGACAAGAAGACAAGAAGACAAGAAGACAAGAAGACAAGAAGACAAGAAGACAAGAAGACAAGAAGACAAGAAGACAAGAAGACAACAAGACAACAAGACAACAAGACAAGAAGACAAGAAGACAAGAAGACAAGAAGACAAGAAGACAAGAAGACAAGAAGACAAGAAGACAAGAAGACAAGAAGACAAGAAGACAAGAAGACAAGAAGACAATAAGGCGAGCTTTAAAATTCTCAATTTGTACGATTTTTAATGAATTATTAAATTTTATTCCATCAGACAAAGGCAATACAAATGATTTATGAAATGGTTTTTCCTGGAAATTCCAGAAAATACGCAAAAACCTCGAAATATCTTCTTCTCGATTTCTACCAGTTTGTTTACCTGTTCGGACAACAGCCTCTAGGCCTCTAATTTGTTGTTCCGTTTTCGACCCACAAGGAAGACACAAACAGAAGCAGAGCAGCACCATCTTTACTCAAAGAAGCAGTGATTTATTGTTTGGTCTGGAGGATGTACACCCCACACTCTTGATCGAAGTTTGACTGTGTTGGTGGCCGTTAGACTGATCCAAAAAATTAGACTATTGTAGTCTTTAAAAAGAATTTCAGACGGGGAACGGTTTTTTAACGAGCTTGACAATCTTCTGGAGAATGCGTTAGATAATATCTGGAGCAACATTTGAAAAGGGCGCATAAGCATTTTGACAGCTAGAACAATTTTGCAAATTCCGAGAAAATAGGTAACTATTTAACAAAACCCGCAGCGTTAAAAGGTAGCTGGGAAGGCCAGCTATTGTTTAACACATCGAGTTTTGTCAAAAAGTTACCTGTTGGCTTGGAATTTGCAAAATAGTTCCAGCAACCAAAATGCTTATCCGCCCTTTTCTCGTGTTGCTCCAGATATGATACTTAAGTGAAGATCACTTAGCTTCTCTAAGACATGTCTAAGATGTCATACGGTTAGCTAAAAAGACATTGGAATCCGTCTTGCTGTACATCGTTCAAGTATTTTTTTTAATATGTCAGAAGCTTTGAAGTTCTGGCAACCCTGCCATTAGATATGGTAACTTGTTTGTGATCTATTTTTGAAAGTCGTTAATTTGAATGAATATGAAATTTTTATTCTAAATGTCTTCTGCAATTCTGGGAATTATTTCAGGAGCTTTTAAGGTCTGGCAACCCTGCCATGTGATGTGGGCACTTAAATGAGGTTTTTCCGTTCTTTTAAAATGTCGTGAATTTGAATGATTGTGAAATTTTTATTGTTATTTTCTTCTGAAATTCTGGGAACACTGTCAGAAGCTGTGATGGTCTGGCAACCCTGCCATGTGATGTGGGCACTTAAATGAGGTTTTTCAGTGCTTTTAAAATGTCGTTAATTTGAATGATTATGACATTTTTTTTTGTTATTTTCTTCTGCAATTCTGGGAACACTGCCAAGAGAAATCGTATGAAAAAACACAAAATCTTTCCACCAACTGTGAAACAGTCTAGCCATCCTGTCCATCAATAGACCAAACCGGGGCTGGGGGAAGTGCAAAAAAAACTGCTGCTCGATGTATCAAGTATTCATCTGGGGAAATTGATACCCTCCCGTGTGGCCAGGCCAAGGTGCCCATTAGTGTAGCCGCAGGACTTCCGGGCATGTTTTGAGCGGTATGGATGGTGGAGCCGTAACACGAATCTGATGGTCGACGAGGGAGGCTCACCCTGGTGGGAAGGTGTTTCTTTTGCGGTTTCTGAG
The DNA here is from genome assembly GCF_016801865.2 of Culex pipiens pallens. NCBI lineage: Eukaryota > Metazoa > Arthropoda > Insecta > Diptera > Culicidae > Culex > Culex pipiens. The sequence goes on from NC_068937.1 coordinate 126,101,478, forward strand.
GATTTACTCTATTATTAGCCAATTCGTTAGGGATGAATTTCATGTTTGATTGGGCGGCTGTCTTGGGAAGCAGATCGATTACGGGTTTTTGGCTTTAATGTGAAAGATGTTTTGATTCATTATGGTGAATTTAAGATATTGATTTTTAATTATTTTTACTTTTGATAATGACCCAAAAACACTGCAAAAGTTGGTAATCATTATTTCCTCGAAATAGGTCACCAAAAGTGCTGAAAATCGGCTCCATCTGTAGTTCAATATTTTGCGGAACACATTATTTATTCATCCGTTACCGTTCTGCTGTGGACCGAAAAGTTCGTCCTTTCGAACGACACGGTCCTGGAGCTTTCGAAAAGGGACACGCACCACGTATAACCAACACGTGTTTCGGTGCGTTTTCACCTCGTTCAGTAATAACATTGAAACTGCATTTGTAAAAGGGTGGCTTTCTGTGAAATTTCCATGCGAAATTTGCATACTTATTATGTTACATTACTTTATTAATCATCATCTCATCATCTCATTAACTCATCATCTCATCATCTCATCATCTCATCATCCAGGGTGGCCACTCAAGTCGGGAAATCGGGAAAGTCGGGAAAAAGTCGGGAAAAAATCGGGAGTTCGCGAAAATCCTCCAAAATCGGGAAAAAGTCGGGAAGAGTCGGGAATTCCAAGCATACTTGTTTGAAAATTAATTTTAACTCTTGAATAATTTTTAATATTTTGTACAATTTTCAAATTAAAGTCACTCAATTCTGCTTCAGTAACATACTTTAAATTTAAGGTTCTTTTCACTATTTCAATATATTTGAGTATGGAAAAGCTGTTTAAGACATTCAAAATCTTATCAAATATAGGATGCAGTTGATACAGACTTTCATTGTTTTGACGAAGAACTTCGTCTTAGGGCTCTATAGAGGGTAGCAATCCAAAATTTCGCGAAGCGAAATGAAACGCTTGGTTTCACCTTCCCCTCTCGGCAAATTTCCCCTCTTCTTAGCGCACGCTGGTTGGTTGAACAAACGTTTCCCAATCAGTCAATCGAGAGACGTGAGATTGATGTATCTAAAATCACCCCCACTCTACCTCATAATTTTCGGATCGTCGACGGGCAACAAGCGAATAAGGAGGTATAGGAGAATGGGTGCAAAAAGGCGGGGCATACGTCCCCGACCTAAATCAACAAAAAGCGGCTCGGTCAGTCCCGAAAATTCATTCTGTTGCTGGACGTCGACGAGTCAACATCGGGAGCAGATGGCCTGGAGGCCCGGTAGCAGACGGCTTGGTGGCCCGGGAGCAGATGGCCTGGAGGCCCGGGAGCAGATGGCCTGGAGGCATAGACATGCCAGCCGGCATGAGCGGGAGGCAACCACCTGGAGTGGCCGGAGGCCCCGGGGATGTTCCGATAAGGGGACATTTGCGGAACCATAAGAGTTGGGGCAATATGGGTATCAAACTTTAGGGATTTTGATACTGGACATGAAATTTGACATTTTGGCAGCAGTGGCCATTACCTGGAGTGGCCGGAGGCCCCGGGGATGTTCCGATGGGGGGACATTTGCCGAACCATAAGAGTTGGGGCAATATGGGTATCAAACTTTAGGGATTTTGATACTGGACATGAAATTTGACATTTTGGCAGCAGTGGCCACTACCTGGAGTGGCCGGAGGCCCCGGGGATGTTCCGATGGGGGGACATTTGCCGAACCATAAGAGTTGGGGCAATATGGGTATCAAACTTTAGGGATTTTGATACTGGACATGAAATTTGACATTTTGGCAGCAGTGGCCACTACCTGGAGTGGCCGGAGGCCCCGGGGATGTTCCGATGGGGGGACATTTGCCGAACCATAAGAGTTGGGGCAATATGGGTATCAAACTTTAGGGATTTTGATACTGGACATGAAATTTGACATTTTGGCAGCAGTGGCCACTACCTGGAGTGGCCGGAGGCCCCGGGGATGTTCCGATAAGGGGAAATTTGCCGAACCATAAGAGTTGGGGCAATATGGGTATCAAACTTTAGGGATTTTGATACTGGACATGAAATTTGACATTTTGGCAGCAGTGGCCACTACCTGGAGTGGCCGGAGGCCCCGGGGATGTTCCGATGGGGGGACATTTGCCGAACCATAAGAGTTGGGGCAATATGGGTATCAAACTTTAGGGATTTTGATACTGGACATGACATTTGACATTTTGGCAGTAGTGGCCACAACCTGGAGTGGCCGGAGGCCCCGGGGATGTTCCGATAAGGGGACATTTGCGGAACCATAAGAGTTGGGGCAATATGGGTATCAAACTTTAGGGATTTTGATACTGGACATGAAATTTGACATTTTGGCAGCAGTGGCCACTACCTGGAGTGGCCGGAGGCCCCGGGGATATTCCGATGGGGGGACATTTGCCCAAACATAAGAGTTGGGGCAATATGGGTATCAAACTTTAGGGATTTTGATACTGGACATAAAATTTGACATTTTGGCAGCAGTGGCCACTACCTGGAGTGGCCGGAGGCCCCGGGGATGTTCCGATGGGGGGACATTTGCGGAACCATAAGAGTTGGGGCAATATGGGTATCAAACTTTAGGGATTTTGATACTGGACATGAAATTTGACATTTTGGCAGTAGTGGCCACAACCTGGAGTGGCCGGAGGCCCCGGGGATGTTCCGATAAGGGGACATTTGCGGAACCATAAGAGTTGGGGCAATATGGGTATCAAACTTTAGGGATTTTGATACTGGACATGAAATTTGACATTTTGGCAGCAGTGGCCACTACCTGGAGTGGCCGGAGGCCCCGGGGATGTTCCGATAAGGGGACATTTGCGGAACCATAAGAGTTGGGGCAATATGGGTATCAAACTTTAGGGATTTTGATACTGGACATGAAATTTGACATTTTGGCAGCAGTGGCCACTACCTGGAGTGGCCGGAGGCCCCGGGGATATTCCGATGGGGGGACATTTGCCGAAACATAAGAGTTGGGGCAATATGGGTATCAAACTTTAGGGATTTTGATACTGGACATAAAATTTGACATTTTGGCAGCAGTGGCCACTACCTGGAGTGGCCGGAGGCCCCGGGGATGTTCCGATGGGGGGACATTTGCCGAACCATAAGAGTTGGGGCAATATGGGTATCAAACTTTAGGGATTTTGATACTGGACATGAAATTTGACATTTTGGCAGCAGTGGCCACTACCTGGAGTGGCCGGAGGCCCCGGGGATGTTCCGATAAGGGGACATTTGCGGAACCATAAGAGTTGGGGCAATATGGGTATCAAACTTTAGGGATTTTGATACTGGACATGAAATTTGACATTTTGGCAGCAGTGGCCACTACCTGGAGTGGCCGGAGGCCCCGGGGATATTCCGATGGGGGGACATTTGCCGAAACATAAGAGTTGGGGCAATATGGGTATCAAACTTTAGGGATTTTGATACTGGACATGAAATTTGACATTTTGGCAGCAGTGGCCACTACCTGGAGTGGCCGGAGGCCCCGGGGATGTTCCGATAAGGGGACATTAGCCGAACCATAAGAGTTGGGGCAATATGGGTATCAAACTTTAGGGATTTTGATACTGGACATGAAATTTGACATTTTGGCAGCAGTGGCCACTACCTGGAGTGGCCGGAGGCCCCGGGGATATTCCGATGGGGGGACATTTGCCCAAACATAAGAGTTGGGGCAATATGGGTATCAAACTTTAGGGATTTTGATACTGGACATAAAATTTGACATTTTGGCAGCAGTGGCCACTACCTGGAGTGGCCGGAGGCCCCGGGGATGTTCCGATGGGGGGACATTTGCGGAACCATAAGAGTTGGGGCAATATGGGTATCAAACTTTAGGGATTTTGATACTGGACATGAAATTTGACATTTTGGCAGTAGTGGCCACAACCTGGAGTGGCCGGAGGCCCCGGGGATGTTCCGATAAGGGGACATTTGCGGAACCATAAGAGTTGGGGCAATATGGGTATCAAACTTTAGGGATTTTGATACTGGACATGAAATTTGACATTTTGGCAGCAGTGGCCACTACCTGGAGTGGCCGGAGGCCCCGGGGATGTTCCGATAAGGGGACATTTGCGGAACCATAAGAGTTGGGGCAATATGGGTATCAAACTTTAGGGATTTTGATACTGGACATGAAATTTGACATTTTGGCAGCAGTGGCCACTACCTGGAGTGGCCGGAGGCCCCGGGGATATTCCGATGGGGGGACATTTGCCGAAACATAAGAGTTGGGGCAATATGGGTATCAAACTTTAGGGATTTTGATACTGGACATGAAATTTGACATTTTGGCAGCAGTGGCCACTACCTGGAGTGGCCGGAGGCCCCGGGGATGTTCCGATGGGGGGACATTTGCCGAACCATAAGAGTTGGGGCAATATGGGTATCAAACTTTAGGGATTTTGATACTGGACATGAAATTTGACATTTTGGCAGCAGTGGCCACTACCTGGAGTGGCCGGAGGCCCCGGGGATGTTCCGATAAGGGGACATTTGCCGAACCATAAGAGTTGGGGCAATATGGGTATCAAACTTTAGGGATTTTGATACTGGACATGAAATTTGACATTTTGGCAGTAGTGGCCACAACCTGGAGTGGCCGGAGGCCCCGGGGATGTTCCGATAAGGGGACATTTGCGGAACCATAAGAGTTGGGGCAATATGGGTATCAAACTTTAGGGATTTTGATACTGGACATGAAATTTGACATTTTGGCAGTAGTGGCCACAACCTGGAGTGGCCGGAGGCCCCGGGGATGTTCCGATAAGGGGACATTTGCGGAACCATAAGAGTTGGGGCAATATGGGTATCAAACTTTAGGGATTTTGATACTGGACATGACATTTGACATTTTGGCAGTAGTGGCCACAACCTGGAGTGGCCGGAGGCCCCGGGGATGTTCCGATAAGGGGACATTTGCGGAACCATAAGAGTTGGGGCAATATGGGTATCAAACTTTAGGGATTTTGATACTGGACATGAAATTTGACATTTTGGCAGTAGTGGCCACAACCTGGAGTGGCCGGAGGCCCCGGGGATGTTCCGATAAGGGGACATTTGCGGAACCATAAGAGTTGGGGCAATATGGGTATCAAACTTTAGGGATTTTGATACTGGACATGAAATTTGACATTTTGGCAGCAGTGGCCACTACCTGGAGTGGCCGGAGGCCCCGGGGATGTTCCGATAAGGGGACATTTGCGGAACCATAAGAGTTGGGGCAATATGGGTATCAAACTTTAGGGATTTTGATACTGGACATGAAATTTGACATTTTGGCAGCAGTGGCCACTACCTGGAGTGGCCGGAGGCCCCGGGGATGTTCCGATAAGGGGACATTTGCGGAACCATAAGAGTTGGGGCAATATGGGTATCAAACTTTAGGGATTTTGATACTGGACATGAAATTTGACATTTTGGCAGTAGTGGCCACAACCTGGAGTGGCCGGAGGCCCCGGGGATGTTCCGATAAGGGGACATTTGCGGAACCATAAGAGTTGGGGCAATATGGGTATCAAACTTTAGGGATTTTGATACTGGACATGAAATTTGACATTTTGGCAGCAGTGGCCACTACCTGGAGTGGCCGGAGGCCCCGGGGATGTTCCGATAAGGGGACATTTGCGGAACCATAAGAGTTGGGGCAATATGGGTATCAAACTTTAGGGATTTTGATACTGGACATGAAATTTGACATTTTGGCAGCAGTGGCCACTACCTGGAGTGGCCGGAGGCCCCGGGGATGTTCCGATGGGGGGACATTTGCCGAAACATAAGAGTTGGGGCAATATGGGTATCAAACTTTAGGGATTTTGATACTGGACATGAAATTTGACATTTTGGCAGCAGTGGCCACTACCTGGAGTGGCCGGAGGCCCCGGGGATGTTCCGATGGGGGGACATTTGCCGAACCATAAGAGTTGGGGCAATATGGGTATCAAACTTTAGGGATTTTGATACTGGACATGAAATTTGACATTTTGGCAGCAGTGGCCACTACCTGGAGTGGCCGGAGGCCCCGGGGATGTTCCGATAAGGGGACATTTGCGGAACCATAAGAGTTGGGGCAATATGGGTATCAAACTTTAGGGATTTTGATACTGGACATGAAATTTGACATTTTGGCAGCAGTGGCCACTACCTGGAGTGGCCGGAGGCCCCGGGGATATTCCGAT